>NW_021604622.1:15249254-15275393 GCF_004785775.1 Grammomys surdaster
CCCTCTCTCTCTCTCTCTCTCTCTCTTTCTTTCTTTCTTTCTTTCTTTCTTTCTCTCTTTCTTCTCTCTCTCTTTCTCTCTTCCTTTTGTGAGGTTATAATTTAATTGCAGCATACTTCCCTTCCTTTCCAGCCTTCAAACTGTCTCATGCAATCCTTTGCACCATCTTTTATTCAGGGGTTCTCATTTCATTATTATCTCATTCAAATTTCAACTTTTGATTGGCTGAGGTGTTCTGAAGAGAATTTTTTCTGGTGCAACGAGAATTTTATTAGTGAGTGAAGAAAAAGACTAATTTGGTTGTATGAAAAAAATTATAGATGATTGTTATAGGCTATGCTAGTTTAATAAAATTGAGCTTGTAGATTCTCCAATAGCAATGACTTCACTAGCACTGCAGTCCAGGTTCCAGTACCAGCCATGCATTCTCCCTAGTTATGTGGTTCTTAAATCTAATTAGAGATCACTTTGTAACTGCTAAAGTATTATGTCAGTACAGTGCTTTTAGGGTTATGGCATTATGGTAGTCATTGATGTGATTCATAAATACCATATCCAAGGTGGTATGTTAGTTGTCTCTTTCCTTTGGAATCTTGCATAGTGCTGTTTGTTACCATGAAAACTAGTCCTTAGAGAGGAGGCATTCAGGTCAGTTCCAGCATAGGCATGTTTGGGACCCATTTATGAAGTGTTTGCTTTTCTGAAAAAGGGACTTACCTCCACTTTTTCGGGTCAGCCTATGTCAGCAACAGGCTAGATGTTATTTGACTCTCTTGGACAGCCTTTGCCAACAACTCAATAGAGGAATTCACATGTCTGGTATTGAGTTTCTCTTGAGTGTACTATAACTCATGGAGTGATGTCATCTCAGATGAGAAAAAATCATGAGAACTATGTATGTCTAGTTATAGACAGAATTATGTGCAATATAGGTATTTGTTGGTAAGTTAATAATCATGTAATTTCTAAATTAATTTTAAGTAATGGTTTGTTTAATTTTACAAAATTATTCAAAGCAATTCATTTTAATTAACTAATGGAATCATTCATTAATTAATTAATCATTGTAATCATACATCCTAAACAGACTTTCTCCTCCCTTCCTCTGCCATCCTATCACCTTCATCCCTATATCTCCTCCATCCTAGGCCACTTCTCCTCTCTCTCCCTTCAGGAAATGGCAGTCCTCCCAGGGATATCAACCAAATATGGTATACCAATTGCAATAAGTTTAGGCACCTCCTCTCCTTTTAAGGCTAGGCAAGGTAACCAAGGAGGAGGACCAGAAGAGTCCTAAAAGCAGAAAGAAGCATGAGAAACTGCCCCTGATAACTTTTGTGGCTTTGTCAGACATCCTTACTATTTTTACATGTTCATCTTTCTGGGATTATCTCCATCCCCTAATTCCTAAGAAGCCCTCTTTTCCCCCATTTCTCCATCATCACTTGTATCCTACTATT
Source organism: Grammomys surdaster (assembly GCF_004785775.1). Classification (NCBI taxonomy): domain Eukaryota; kingdom Metazoa; phylum Chordata; class Mammalia; order Rodentia; family Muridae; genus Grammomys; species Grammomys surdaster. The sequence continues at coordinate 15,250,715 of NW_021604622.1, forward strand.
CCACTTTACCCTTATCCCACTTTCTTCTGCATTTACCTCCATGCCCCTCCCCAAAGAGCCCCCTTTCCTATTTCCCAGATCAGATAACTTCTACCCTGCTATCCCCTTCTCTAGTTCATCCCAAGTTCACGTCCTAACAGTACAATTAGATATGGCAAAGAATCATCATATGATCAGGTCTTTCCTAGATACGTTTTTCTATTGTTGTGATAAAATACCATGACTAAAAGTAACTTAGAGGGGAAAGAATTTATTTGGCTTATGCCTCCACCTCACATACTAATAACATAGAAGACCATCAGGATAGGAACCTGGAAGCAGGAGCTTGTACAAAGGCCATGGGAGAGGGCTGCTTGCTCCCTTGTTCCCCAAGGCTTGCTCAGGCTGTGTTCTTATGGCAACAAGGACCACAACTCTAGGGAACGTACTTCCCACAGTAAGAGGGTCTGCTCACATCAATAATTCATCAAGAAATGTACCACAAGTTTTCCCATATGCCAACTGAGCCTCTGTCTTCACATATTACTCTAGCTGTTGTAAAATTTAATAAAACTAAACAGCAATGTCGTTCATAGAAGGGAATGTTTTTGTACTAATTTTCTACATTAGGTGCTTTTTGTTTTTGTTGTAACAAAATTGCATATAGAATTTCTTAAGGGAGGGCTTGTTTTAATACATGGCATGAAGGGTCAATCATCATGACAGCGAGATTATAGCTCATCACTGTGTGGCAGTTTATCAACTTGTTTTAATAGACTAGAAGAACAGAAAGCTGTTTAATAATTTCATGAGTTTCATATAGCATATGATACCTGGACACACTGTTTTATAATTTGATCTTTTTCATTTAGTATTTTTTATAAATTTAGATTTTATAAATTCATCTTTTCATTTACTTTTTAGCACTAAATAAATATAGCAGCTAGCCTTTACTGTAAAATATAACAAAATTCTATCTCACAGTTGGTGTTAACAGTATCATTAATCTCATATTACCCATAAAATGTCACATTTAATTGCTTTTCCAGTAAATTGTAAGTTTACAGGTCTTCTGATAATAATTGACTTTATTAGTTGTTTCTCTTTAGTCTTTACTTATTTGTAAATTACATCATTCTAAACTCTGGCCTCATTTTTTTCCTGTCCCTCATTTTTTTATTTTTAACCTATTTTCAACATCTGTGTATATTTATAACAGTATATATACTGTGCTTAATTAATAAGTAATGTTTTAAATTCCAAACTTAACATTAATAAGCATGTGGTTATAGATTGCAAATTTGATACATATTATAAAATTAAATCATCTCTCCCTGTTTAATTTCAATTTTAAAGAGACTTGAGGTCCCAGGGAGTTAAAAGGCCTGGTGTGGGGCGGGGACACCCTCTTGGAGACGGGGAGAGGAGGAACAGGATATGGAACTGTGTGAGGGGGGACCTGGAGGAAGCAACAGCTGGGATATAAAAATAAAAGTAATTTAAAAATGCCTCTAAGTTTGTACACTGTCTTTGATGGTCAATCTTGTCCGTCAAGCAGATGGGATTGGAACAACCATGAACATGATCATTCTGCATGTCTTTGAGGTTGCTTGCCATGACAAGACCTACCCTTAACACTGGTGTTAACACTCCATGAGCAGGAATTCTGGACTGAGCAATAAACAAGGGAGATAAGCATCATCATTCATCTCCCTTTGTTTCCTGATTGAAGGTTCAATCTGAGCACTTTACTCAAGATTCTGCTACCTGTACTTCTCCTCCATTATGGACTATACCCTTATCATGAGCCAAAGAAAACCTCCCTTCCTCATATAGCCTCTGTCACAGCAAAATGACATAGCTACTATAGCTAGTTGTGGTAGATTGAATGAGAGGAGTCTCCATAGGCTTAGTCATTTTGATCATTGTACACAGTTAATGGCAGTGTTTGGGGAAGTTTAGGAGATGCAGCCTCAGTATTTATCTGTGTCATTGGGTCAGGAATTGAGAAGCTGTGGCCTCACTTTAATTACAGTTGAAATTTCTCATATCTTGATTCCTTTGTCTAATCTATGTGATAGCTTGAGTTAGTAATATTGGGTCCACAGGATAAGTATTTTTATTATGTTTACTGACCATACATGTGCTACTTGGGATTCTGTTCAAACTAAATGTGTCGGAAAATGTCTGTTCTATTATGTTCCATGAATCATAAAGGATTTTTTAACAGTGGAGGGGAGGGCAAAACAGATACAAACTCTTTTATTTCAATATTGTCTCAATTGCAAACAACTCAAACCACATAAACATTGGCTTGGTTTACAAGTGGTAACAAAAGACCTTTATTTCAAACCTCTATTCAAATAATATTTCTTGAAATACTAGAGTCAGACCTCAATACAAAAGTGAGAAGGGAGATGGAGGGAGGGAGGGGAGGGAGAGAGAGAGAGAGAGAGAGAGAGAGAGAGAGAGAGAGAGAGAGAGAGAGAGAGAGAGAGAGGCTGCTGCACTGGGAGATTTTCTCTGATATACATCATTACTGACATTCTGGCTCACAATTCCCTTATATTTCAAAAACACGGATATTACTTTTGTTTCTCACCTTGACCACTTAACATTATTGCAGAAGATAAAACCTGACACTGCTATTCTCTAACCTTGTATGTTAGGATTTCATTTTATGCTTTTAGTTTTATATAGTTGAAAGGCTATAAGGTAAAGAATGGACCATCTACCTCCAGTGCCAGCATAGATGGATTGCTTGTCTGAGATGATATATATTTTTTCAAGCCAATTGAGTGTCTGATTAATTGAAGAGGGGAAATTATTTTTAAAATGGCTAGCATGCCATTTATTCTCTCTTTGCTTTACAGGACTAGACTTTGTGAGACCATTATTTTACATTCAACTTGTAACAGCATTTATTTTCTTCCCAAATTACTCAAATAAGATGTTTTGATTTTATAGAAAGTCAAAAGTATTGTTATATGACAAAGTACAGTAAGAAGAATCTAGAACAATAAGGAATATGTAACTATGAATACATTCTATTTTCTATGCGATATAAAACTGCTTATGAATAGTATTAGATACTCAAAAGTGACAATTGTAAACTTTGAGGTAAATATGTAAGTATGATACTGATTGGCAAACATATAAATCTAATATATAAAGCATTAACGCTCAGCAGAGCAGCATTATTTAAATTCATAATCTCACTATGCAAAGTTAAATCATCCAGGGAGTTGTTAGAATATTTTCTTTAATACCATCAAACAGTTAAAAATTTTAAAAAAAGGAAATAATCTACTTCAAGCACCTATTAAAGCAAAGCTGTGACTTGTATGAAAAAATGAAGTTTGGAACTGGATTATCTCAGAAGATGACCAGTGGCAAATAAGACCAATCTTTATATGTTACTCACTTAAATTAAGGGTAAATTTTTAGGTATCAGATCTACAAATCACTGTAATAGGTTTATATTTCTATGAATAATTCGTTTACCTATAGTTATTTAATTTTTAGTAACTAATTAACAAGTGCATTGTCTCTGTCTTCAAACTTTAAATTCAGTCTTACAACCACCTAGAAAAAGACAAATGTAAATTAATGCTGTACATTTATTTTTAATCTTAGCTTCTTTGCTAAAACATTATAGATAAATAGATAATTTGTTCAATGTTTATATTAATTTTAATCTTTCCTAATGAATAAAAATTGAGTAACTAATGTTTTATAACTTGTGAAAATGTCTAACATATTTATATCAAATTATATATGCCAGCTTTAAAATATAATGAAGTAAGGAAGCCATAAAAATTTATAACATACATTAGATAATAAACAATATAAAGATATCATCAGTAATATTTACTATTATACAGTTCACTTTAGATTGTTTTACATGTGTGTCCACACTGACATACAGACTCTTTACCCTTCATTTAGTTTAATTAGCTAATATTTTTACCTTTGTCCATTTTATAGTTCGGTAGCCAGCATGGCAAACTAGGTGAGTGACAAGCCAACCTGGGCAACTTATTTAGTCACTACCTCAAAACAAAAAATATATTGAATATAAAGTTAAACCTGATACATGGAATGTTCTACATTCAAATCATCAGTGTGTGAGGCACATAAGAAAATCTAAATAAGAATGTCTTACAAGCCAATGTACACAATACACAAAATACATTTATTAAAATTATATTTTATTACATTGTCAGAGAATGTCTTTTGTAGTTATTATTTATTATTGTATATTATCCTAGTGAACTCTATAACCACATGCATGAGATAATGAGTAAAAATGTAAAAATATTAAATATTTCTTGAGACTATGATTACACCATTCCTCCATTTCTCCTTCCTGCATCTAAACCCTCCTATAGACCCCACCTTTCTCTCTTTTGATTCTTCAGAAATAAGCCAAAAAGTACACTTTTCCAGTAGAGGACACAGGTTACATAATCCATGCAGATGTATTTATTAATAACAAAGCCTAAAATAATTCTAAAAAACATACAACTTTGTTGACCAGCACAAAATATTTAGTCATGAAAACATTTGTAGTGTGTGTGGGTGTGGGTGGGTGTGGGTGTGTGTATGTGTGTGCATAACATTTTTCCAAAAAGAATTCATGAATTTGAAGGACAGTTGAGAAGATATGTAGGAGAGAGTTTGAGGGGAGAAGGAATGAAATGCTCTAATTATGTTACAATCTCAAAAAGAGAGAAAAAAGAATTCTGAGGTTATTGGCTACTTACACTTTTAGCTAACACATATTTGCTTTTTAAATCTTGACTCTTACTAATGTATTATGTCTAGAGTGAGTGTGTAAATTCCTGAGTGTCTACTTCTCTCCTTTCAGCAGATTTAAGTGATTTGTGTCTTGTAATTTGTAGAATTCAGCATTTCACAAGGAAGGAGTTTCGGAAACTCATTTGAACATTTTCATTCTGCTTCATTTATTTGATGTATCTTCTTACTCTTCTGGCTGACACAAATTCAGCCGTTTGACCCTGTGGTGGAACTAACAAATCTTAAGAGAAGGTAAAATGTTGGCATAAATAGAGAAGGCTCACATCCTATATGTTATGATTAATTTCCATTACCTTATTACCTTATATTATTCAATTCCACTAAAATTTTGTTGGACATCGATGATTGCCATAATCATTTCTTTTGCCTTTAGTTGTACTATATAAAGTTCCCTTCTTTTAGTAAGAATTATGATAATCTCTTCATTTAATATTTAATAATCATTATTAATACATAAACTTTGGGCTCACTCAACCATAAGTAAAATTTTCATATATTAAGGGTATGGATTTCAGCTTTTCACATGGCCAGCCATTAGAAAGTATTCCTTTAATTTTGAACCTCCGTGGTGTGATTTTTGGTAACTGTATCTGGATAGGAAGGATTCCATTCCACATCTTCACTGGTATCAGTAGAAAATAATCTCTGAGCCTAAAGAATTGTCCTAGCTGTTTTAATTTCCCAGTGATGCAAGACATTGCCAGGGAATCCAGGACACTGAGCATCTCCATTACAATAGGAGTGCAGTTTGACAAATTTCTGAAGCTTGTCATCGAAGTAGTTCTAGGCAACAGAAAGACAGTAATTAATCTGGAGCTCAGTGTATACCCCAGACCATGTTCTTGACATGATATGTGTTAGTAGTTACAGGAAAGCAACACTGCTTTGGATATTTGTGGTTTCTGATAAGGATTGCTGTCTATGTCCTGAGAAGAGGTTTCAGAGTTTATTGTTCAATTTTTAGTCATGAAGGCTACCTTATTTCTATAGCATAAAGACTATTGGATGGGTTGAGGAAGCAAAGTTTTGAGGAAGATTACAAACAATGACAAATGACTTCTTGAGTTGAAATTTTACCTGTGTGACCTACCTGTTCAAATTTAGGCATGTGACTTAATCTCTTTGCAGGCATTATTTTTTCATCGCTTATTTAAAGCAGACACAGTGTTTGCAATATACCCTAAAGAGTTCTTGTAAAACTTCAATGAGACAGAAATTTAACCATTAATGAAAGGCAGGGTTTAAAATTGTTTCAGCATGCTTCCCATATTAGATAAATATAATCACTATCATTTACTGAGTCATAGTTCATTTACGACTACTAGACTCGTTTGTCAACTAAGTCTTTAGATTGGTTTAGCAAGAGTAAATTATTCTTTCAAAGGATCAGTCTACCATTGAGGTGGTGGATTATTATAAGTGGGTCTTCTCTGGCTCATTTTGACATTAATATTCATTATACAGCCGAGATACTCTATAATACAGTGTTAATATTGGTACGGACATATTACAGTGAGTTTACAAAGGATCTGTTCTGTTGCACATGATTCATTCTTTTTTCTCCACACATTAACTTGAATTTTATAATCAGATTTAAAATATGTCTTGAGAGTTATTTTAACAGCACCTTTAAGATCTTCTTTTTAGGGCCATTTGTTGCAAAGACATTGCTTTGAGGAAAAGGTGCCATTCAATGCCTGTAAGAAAATACAATGAAGGAGTTTTAGAAATGTATATAGCCTTTGTTAAACAAGTTATTGAATTAAATAGTATAACTTCAATCTACACAGAGATAATAATATGTTAAATGAATATATTTATTTCACTTCTAAGAATTATCAGCGTGCTAATGGCCTGAGTAATATATATCTTTTCATATTTGTTCATATTTCACAACACTATATGCTAATTTTTAGGACGAAATTTATTTTAATCTAATGGACAGTCAGCTCTCAATGTGAAAAGAGCCAAGTTCACAAAACTATGTTTTTAGTAAATTTGTATTTACCAGAATGTTTTTATGTCTTTAGTAAACTTCAAGTTACTGTTAGAGCAGGAGCACTAAACATGGTTGGTCTCATGCATATGTTTTCTATAAATTTTAAGGAAACTATACAACTCAAAAGTATCAGAGTACCATAAAAGTTGTTCAAAGCTTTTGGATGAGTTTAGGTAAAATTAGTAATTACTCAAATGAAGGGATAAAAGTAAGATGCTTAAGCAGCTTGTATGAGACAAATATTTACAGAGCCTGATATTAAAAGTCTGCATAGTATGTAAATTTCTAACGCAGAAATCTTCATCCAACTAAATGTTTAAATTCAAACTGAAGTGGGTATCTATTCATGATTGCAAAGCAGACAGACAAACAAAATCTACTCTTTTGTTAATAAGGACTTTATTTAAGAAAGAGGCAAATCTGAGTGGTAGGGCAAGAAGACACACTAGAAAGAAACAGTGCTGCCCAAAACAAAGTAAGTGTAAAATGTCATCATAAAACCTAATATATTGTCCACCCATTATTATGTGGACATCCTAATTCAAAAGATAAAAATAATTACTTCAGAGAATTTTCAGTTTAATTTCTTCCAAATGAAGACCTTCATTAAGGAAATGCCCCACTGTGAGCTCTTGCTTCTGTCTTCCTCAGAGGCTAAGAGTGGTTTCTGTAGAGTATTCCATGGAATTCTCTAACCGTTCAGAGATACTCACGCATTAGTTTTATGATGATACATAACTTACAACAATTAATTAGAAAATAATGATCCCTGAGTATATGGATTTCTAAAAAAAAAGGAGCATTGGCTAAATTTATAACTCTGTTCAACATGTTATTTTCCTGCAGTATATTTATATTAAATGTAATATCACAAATCTAATGCCTAATATAAAGCTATACCAGGATTTAAAAAAGACTTTATGTTAAATACATTTGATAAATTAATTGTAGGGAGTTTTCTAATCAGGAGAAAACTAAGTGTGTAGATTCTTATGAGTTAAATTAATTAAGTGAAAATAAATAATCAAAAGTATAAAATTTATGTTTTCAGAATTTGAATTTTCTAAACTACTTTAAACATTTTCAAATAAGATTCTTCTGCAGCTGTCATGGAAAATTTACATGTCCATTTCCCAAATTGTTTATTAAAAATATATGATTTTTTTTACTACTCTTAATGTTACAGTTATTTAATGATCACAATTTATCATCTTTGAACGGCTACTACAACTTGTATTAGCTAAACTATGCTGAATATGCAATACATAATTGAACAAAACTCTTCTTATGTAACAGAGTAATGTGCAAAGAATGCACACAATCAAAACATTTAATATGCACAAAAGAGTTTCTGGATTTACACATTCTATGAATGTATAATAGAATGTAAACTCTTTTATTTTCCTTTTTGGAGTTCTAAGTATTCATGGGATCTCCTTTAAATTCAAGAGTTCTCCCTTGTTTTAAAAGTCCCTGGAATAGTTCTTTATGTTGAAGATTTAGGATTATACTCTACCTCTTTAGCTCAATACTTTGTTAAGTGAGGAAAGTGTCTTTGACTCAGCAAATTTCTATTTCTTCTCCCTTTAGACACTGATTTCAAGTAGAAGGAAGATGTATGGGTAAGAAATCAGGAAAGACCAGGAAAACTAGCTGTCTCCCCATCAGACTCATCAAAATAAAGCAAAATGGTACACTCTGCTGATAGTACAGGCACACCCACAAGTGATGGACTATGTGGAACGATGTGATTTGCCTTTTGGGGCGATAAAGGTGGAGATAAAATACAAGTTCCTTACACTCAAATGGTTTCATACACGTTGATACATAAATGCTGGAGACTCAAGTATCTCTACCGCTCACTGCTGAAATACTTATTGTCAATAGATTCAGGGCAGAGGGAAATACTGCCTTCACACATATACCTACTGTTGACTCCTTCAAGCTGGGATGAATAACTCAAATCCAGTTATCACACAGGTGGGCATGGAGAAGTAAAAGGATTACAAATAAAAACAAGGACCTTTCCTAGGAAAGAGACGTGGAATGGGATTGTATTGGTATAAATGTGAAAATAATGAGGAAGTTTAAGGCAGGGGGAGTAATCATAGTATATTATATGAATGTATCAAAGTATCAAATAACAAAAGCAATAAATAAAGGAATTCTAATCAATTAAATAGAACTCATTTAAGCTTTATTGTTATAGTAGAAGTTAATTGAGATTGCCTCCATAAAAATACCAGATTTTAAAATATTAGTGTCATATTTCTCATCTTATGCAAATTATTAACATAAATATCATTATAATTCACTGCATGATATGTTCATATAATGTGAAAATTGTAAAAGTATTTGCAATCTACAAATAACCAAGTATTATGACCTTGAACCATTCAACTCAAAAATAAATTATTGGGTCTGAGAGGTTGCTCAGTAAGTGAAGGCATTTGTTGCTATCTGAAAACAGGAGAAGATAGGGCTCATTCAGCGTAGTATTGCCACAGACAGGAAATGTGAATGAAATACTTGCAAAGTGTATTCAACAATGATATTTTGGGAAAATGTCCTACAATATTATCAAATAGTTTTCAAAGATAGAAGGTTGGTTCAACATAGGTAAATACATAAATATAATCTGCCCTATAAACAAACTGAAAGACAAAACTCTGACTGTGAATTGTTCCTAAAAGAACTGCAGGGATATAAATGGAGAAGAGACTGAGGGAAAGGAGGTCCAGTGACAGATCAAACTCAAAGGAAGGCTCCAAGGCCTGACACTATTACTGATGCTATGCTGTACTTACAAACAGGAGCCTAGTGTGTCTGCCCTCTGAGAGGCCCAACAAGCAGCTGACTGAGACCAATGTAGATACTTATACCCAACCATTGGACTAAAGTTGGATACCTCTGTGGTTGAATTAGGAAAAGGCTGGAAGAAGTTGAGGAAGAGGGCAACCCTGTAGGAAGACCAGCAGTCTCAACTAATCTCAATCCCCCTGATCTCTCAGACACTGAACCACCAACTAGGTAGCATATAAGAGCTGATCCGAAGCTTGCAACACATATACAGCAGTAGAGTGGTCTGACCTCAGTGATAAAAGACAAGACTAACCCTTGAGAGATTTGAGGCTCCAGAAAGTGGAGAAGCCTGGCAGTGTAGGAACACCCACTTAGAGACAGAAGGTAGGAGGAATGAGATAACGAACTGTGGGAGGACAGATGGAGATGGGATTAATGTAAATAATTAATAATAATAATAATAATGGCAGCCGAAAGTAAACTCTTACCAAGGTATAAAATGCATATGACTTAACAAAATATAAAATGGAGAATCTACTGCAAATATAAACCATGAGTTTGGTTTCTTGTCATCTAGACACGGCTTCACTGTGTATATAGGTACCTGTTGGCTTTGTTGATGCTTCTATGGGTAGGTTCTGTTTTGGATTGCAAAACAGAAAGTTGCTATGAAGTTTCTGAGGCTCTAAAGTCAAAGACCAAGAGTGAGGTCCTGAACCAACACTCATTGGGTTGCAGGCAGCTGAGTTCTAACCCTGTTAACTGCCATTTTTAAAACTATTTCTCTTTTTCCTCTCTGTATCCTGATCTCTTCATATTTAATTAGAATCCACATATAATCTTTATTTTCCTCAATCTCTGTCTGTCTCTCCTTCATCCCTTCTCTACATTTCTCTGAATGTATATGATATAGAATATATATATGTATTCTACAGTAAACATCCATTTTATCTCCAGTTTGTGATCATAATGCTTTTGTCTTTCATGAGCCTCATGCCCAGGAATTAATTTACTCTTTAAAGGCATTGTTTTCAAATGCCTTAAAATTTTATTTGAAAATATAGAAACATGATAAGGGGCTCAACCTACTACACTGAGACAAAATGACTCAAAATCATGGTATATTAATTCCTCAAATTTCAAGGCAAACTGTTAAAAACATCTAAACACGGAAAACCAAGGAGATTATTCAAGTGAGATGTAAATATTAGTTATCATTTTTGGTTTTCTTAAATTCTAGAAAAATGGAAACTCATCTCCATAACAATATTAATAGAGGTGGTCAAGTGAGGTGTTATATTTCGGGCAAACTGTATGAGCAGAAAACGGATCATCAAGTACGTAGAAGCATGCGCTCTTACCCATGTTTCCGTCTTTATATCACCAAGCTTAACATTTTTAAAAGCCTGCACAACTTTAAAACTTTATTTTATCATCTTTCTCTGTGTCTGCTTTGCCTGTATCCTCATTTCCTTCGTTGCTCAATCTGGTTTCTACCACAGGATCCATGCAAATGCTCTGCAGAAAGATGGAGGAAGATGCAGAAAGATGGAGTAACATCTTAGTACCATAATTATTTCTTTGTATTCTCCCCATTATCTTTCATATTCTATTTAACATGCAGGCAGCCTCTGGTAAGGAAACTTTCAAATTGTCACACAACAAATATTTTATGTATAAATACGAAGAACTGTTTTCAATGTTGCAAATCTGGTCTTCTTTGCTAAGGCCAGTATACACATTTTGAATATCTTGTACGGATTTAGTAAAAATTATATTTGAAAATCATTTATAACCATCTTTTTTATTTTTAGTCAACAGGCAGGAAGGACATTTGTGTAATTCTCTGACAATATTTATGCAATAGGTTCTGTCTACAGACAACTGGGCTATAATAAGAGGTTGCATGGAGAAATGAAGGGATGAAGACATTTATCTATTTTATCAAATTTCCTATTTTAGTCATTTTCACAGCTGGCTTTAACTTAGAAAACACCCCTTTAAAAAATTCATTTCAGACACAGAATAAAAAACCTACATTGAAATATATGAATATGTATGTAATTACACTGAAAAAAAAAGTAGAACCAATCAAAATTTTATAACTTGAAGTATCCTTCCAGGAAACTCCAGTGTCTTAATGACAGGCTATAGCTTAATTTTCCCTTGAAAAGCAAATCAACCGAATGTGTGAAAGATTTATGTGGAACAAACTCCCGTGTTTTTAAACTATTTCTATGGCACATTTTGGTGCCTTTTAACTTTTGACTTAACATAAAACTATAAATTATTCATACCATCGAGAGATGTATAATTATCATCATAATATTCTGTAGGCAGAATGTCATTTCAGGTGAAGGGTAGGGACTTGTACAGAAGAATTTTTGTCACAGGACCTTACTGGATACCTTGCTTCCAATTCTAAACCTTTGCTTACACCAACGCAACCTTTATAGCTAGATTTACATAAGCTGAACATGTCATGCATCATCAATATTCATTCATAGAAAAATGATGATAAAATATACATTAAACACCTATTATATTATGGGCACTTGCAAGGATGTTTAAATTTATTTTGTATTTATATACATACAAATATATACATATTTTAAATATATAATATAAGGGAATGTGTGTGAAATAGAGTGACAGAAACCATCAAGGTTTTATTAAAACATTTTGTCGTGTGTGTTTGTGTGTGCATGTGTATATGTGTGTGTCCTTGTGCTGACATGTGTGTATGCATACATGCATCTCTCTGTGTAGGGAGTATTCATGCATTTGCAAGTTCATATGGAACCCAGAAACCATTGTTAGTTCACTAAGCTCCATAATGTACTAACTGCTTACATTTTATTTTTTTTAAGTTTATGAGAAATTTGAACTACATAGCTGGCCAGTGAGTTCCAGGGATTCTCCTGCCTCTGCTTCCAAATACAAATTTTCTTTGTTTTTTTTTTTTTTTTTTGGTTTTTCGAACTGGCTGTCCTGGAACTCAGTCTGTAGACCAGGCTGGCCTCGAACTAAGAAATCGGCCTGTCTCTGCCTCCCAAGTGCTGGGATTAAAGGCATGCGCCACCACTGCCTGGCAAACACAAATTTTCAAGTGAACACTTTTGTACACAAATTTTACCAGTAGTAGGGATCTAACTCAGTCTTCATTGAGTTACCCATTGGGGTCATCTATCGGCCCTCCCTTGAAATGTCTATTCATGACAGTAATCAGTTTATTTCAATAAGACTCTATGGGGAGGAGATAATGTGATTCTCCTGGACCTGCTTTCCTGTCCCCTTGATTGTCCTCTTGTGTTTTCTATTGCTCACTTGTATATAATTTGATTATTTTAATGATAATTGAGGCTTGCTGTGCTGCCCTTGCTCTGGACCCTGAGTGCCTTAGGGGGTTGAAGGTGAGTAGATGCAGAGTCAAAGACACAGACTACTGGACTAGCTTCATCAAGCTCATCTGAACACTGCTTTAAGCTCCTGTGATAGCCTCCACCACCGGTGCCCATTGCTTCCAAGAAAACATCTCTTCTAAACAAAAGACCCCTATTGTCTGGCATTGTCTGTGTCAGCAATCCTTGGTTTCTCAGACAGTACTCAATTAGGTCCTCCTGCAGGAGATACTTTTGCAGCCCGAACATTTACATAAAGGCTTCCTCACCATCCCTGCCACATTGCTCTACTTCCACAAGATCATCCTGTAAAGTGTTTGACTGAACTCATCATGAATGTAGATTGGGAAGCTTAAACATAAACCATCATCTAGCGCAATCATTTTATGTCTTTTCACGTGTGAAATGCTATCTGTAAGCATGCTTCTGTACTCGAGTTAAATTTTCTGTATTTAGCTTTGCTCTGAACATTCTTCATGTTTTCATACAAGGTGGACAGTGTAACTTCCAGACAAGGGGCAATCTTTTCTTCTTTTTCTGTATTCTTCTAGATAATAAGAGAAAACTACACAAAACACTACCTAACATTTACCTGTCAAATTTGTTGGCTAGGGCTGTAAAAACTGACTATACTGTTGGCCAGGATGAATCAGAATTTTTCTATACAGCAGGACACAAATATGTTTTACTTTGATCAATCCATTGAATTTTCAAAGGTACATGTTTTTCAATGTAGCTACGTTTTCTCTAGGTGGTAGGCAGCATAAAATGTCTGCAATAAGATGTCATTTAAATCTGTCTGTACTAGTCTAGGAGTAGTTCAATACCATAGTCTGGTCTGCTAAAATAACCATTTTTTTTCCATTTTTAGATCACTGTGTTACATTCTAGAAGACAGAAGCTAAGTGCGCAACATTCACTATAGAGAAAGATATACAAAGGAATTGAAACAGATTACTTATACATAGGAAATCAAAACAATGAAATCATTCAAATAATTTCTACAGGAACAACGTATCCCCCCCCTTTTTTTTACAGCTTTTCAAATTTATTTCTTTTGTCTAATAACACACAAACAACAATCCTGCATAAACACCCATGAGAACCGCATAAAACAAAGAAGGTTGGAAGTGTCACGGGGAAGAAATGAGAATAGAGTTAAATTGACCAAAATCTGTAACTCCAAATGTCTCTTATCTTGAGAAGCTGCAGAGAAGTACATAATTAGTGAAGGTTTGTTAATTATCCAGCTTGGGAAGAAAAGTGTATAACAAGGAAGAAGATGTAGGCATCAGAAGCAATCTATAAGATGATTTACAGAGATACAAATTGCACCTAACAAAAGACAGAGTACAGCCTCTTTCAGAAAATAAAAAAATCCTTTCCTGTCTCCCGTCAAAGGAGAAAGAAATATACTGAGTTGAAACTATGCAGTTTGTAAAATAAGCTTTGCTTTTATCTGAGTTGCATCAAAGTGGTTTTCTGTATCCCTCAGGATACCTGTTCATCCAAGGGAATATATAAAATACACTCTGATATACACATTAAGCTGTTCTCTAACCCAAATATCTATTAATTTCTAAAGTAATACCACGGTATAACTTAGTTCCCAGATAGAATTTAAGACCCCAGGGCTTATACATATTCTCTGCCTAAAAATTAGTATTTGTAAATCTGGTATAAATGAAAATTATCAGGCATTCCATGCGGAAATTCATTAATTCTGTAGCAAAGTATTTGACATCATTACTGTTGCTTAAATTTCCATTTGTGTTAAGTTCATAAAATAGTTTCAAACAGATGTTTCCCAAACAATAACCCTATAGAAATAACCAAAATCATCACATACTTCTAAAACATTATATACCCTTGTGATGTTTTCATACCTCTCTTTCTCTGCTATTAATAGATACTAGGCAATACAACAATTTGATTTGCTTTTCTTCAGTGATATTTTAGAGACTAAAATAAGTTACACTTTAGAGGAAAAAGCAAATTTAGGCCATATGTCAGATATTAATTCCTTACATATGTGATATATATTTGGCGACAAATAGTTTTCACAAATAAGAACCAATTACAGTAAGTTTCAAAATGATGTGATGTGTACCATAATAAAACTAACAAAATTCTGGAGACTAGTAATTTCATTTTATATGATAACTCTCATTGGAGATCTTCAACAATGTCCCAAATGCCAACAAATGTTATACTTGGACAAATCTTTAATTTTAACTAATCTACTTATCTGCAAAGAATCATAAATATATAACCAAAATAGGACATGCTTTTGTAAGTTCCCTCTCCAGTAGTATCATTCCTCTTATTGACAACTCCATGGGATTTGTTTTTTTTTTTATTTTTTTCCTGTTTATTTTTTCACTTTACATCTGGATCAGTGCATGTCCTTTTCGGTCTGTGTTACTTCACTCAGGATGATATTGTCAAGTTCAACCCATTTGCCTGCAAAATTCATGATGTCTTTGTTTTTGATAGCTGAATAGTATTCCATTATATAAATGTACCACATTTTCTTTATCCACTCTTTAGTTGAGGAACATTAGGGTTGTTTCCAGTTCTGGCTATTACGAATAAAGCTGCTATGAACATAGTAGAGCATGTGCTCCAGTGGTATAGTGGAGGATCTCTTGAGTATATGCCCAGATATGGTTTAGCTGGGTCTTGAGGTAGATAGTTTTCCAGAATTCTAGGAACCTGCCAAATTGATTTCCAAAGAGGCTGTACAAGTTTACACTCCAACCAGCAAGGGAGGAGTACTCCCTTGCTTCATAGCCAGGACGATATTCTGCTCAGAGCAGCTGGGGGTGCCCAGTGGACTCAGTGGGCAGGGAAGATGGGTATGTGTAGGAATGGAATCTTACCTGTATGGTTCAGGATCAGCAGGTCTGATGAAGGTGGGCAGAGTGGGGACCGTGCACCATGGGACCTTAATACTCTCAATTCATGACTCTTTCTGGCCATGATATTACTCCTTGTTCTTATGAGGTATATTTCCTTCTTATATTTCAGGCATAGGGCTTGCCATCATTGCAAGTGGAGATAAGGGTGTTTACATGTGGAAAGGAAAATAAAATGAAACTGCCAATCTGAGATTAATGCTCAATTAAAAGTCTACAAAGCATAACATGATGACTTTTAGGTGTCACTCATTTTATATAATGTGAGATGCCATACTATATTAACATTTAAGATTGTTCATTGACATGTCTCTAAACTGAAGCCAATCAACATTGTCAGTGCTCTTGAAGGCCCTTGTGTTTGGGCCTATCAAATCTTAATCATATCCAAATTCTTATATTTGGATATATTTTATTTTACCATGTTTATAATTTTACATGTGTTTTTGTTAAATTACGAACATTTACATTTAATTTGAATTTCCTATTTTGAATTTCTTATAGATAAAAATCACATAATTTTTTTTGCTTGAAGATACTATGCAAAATACTGTAATACTCCAATTTAGTTTCTGTTTCATAATATATTCCTTACAATTAGTGTGATAAAATACATATTTTGACTCTGGGAAAGAGTATCTACATTTCTTTATCATAGACAAATGACATTTCCAATGAATACATTTCATTTAAATTATTAAATATTGCCAGGAGAATTCATCCTACATTTAAAAAAATAAAAGATGGTAAATCTTTGCCAAGACAAGTGTTTCTTAGTTAAAAGTAAAGTAATGGAAAAACTTATACTTGATAAAAAAAAAGCAGGTATAAAATACATTCTACTTGTTAAATAGTCACCAATTGAGGACAGTATAGCCTGGTTGCTAAAACATCTCAAGATTCCGTCTTAAATGACCCTGGTGCCAGTGATTCTAATTTCTTATCAAATTATAAGATAATGTTTGTATATAACGCTCAAAAGTAACCCCAATTTCTTCTGCTTCCTATATCTTCTCTCTAAAATACTTCCTTTAAAAGTCCTAACCTTGTGCTGATTGACGTTATTCACAATGGATATTCTGCTCCTATTTTGTACATAGCATTTTTGTCAGCGACTGGTCCCCAGACCGCTACCATTTTCAGGCCTGTACTCATATCTGATTTAATTTGTTGGCCTTGAAGTTTGGTGGTGATTTTCTTGGGTAGCTAAGAAAACTTCAGCCTAGAAGTTCATAGTGTGAGAAAAGTTATTGTGGAATGATGATTCTCAGTTTGCAGACTGAGGGTCATTTACAGCAGCATGACCTTGACAAATGTCTATAAGTCAAAGAATGTCTTGCCATAAACGATTTGGGGTGACAGGTCTATAACACATTGCACACACAGATTGGATTCCCAGAGAGGCTGTGCTGGCACACATGTCTTTCCTCACATGAGCAATATCAGGAAAATAACTGTTAGAGGAAAAAAATCTTTCTGATATAGGGCATGTACTATCTCATAATGAAATTAAGTGAAATCATTGACAAATTTCTAGAAATTTGAATAACAATCCTCTATTGTGTACCTCAATAATCACCCATTAGAACTTGTTATACTATAAATTACTATTTTGTGATTGTTTTGTTTCTTTTTATTACTTTACAGTTGCATATGTTTAATTTATATAACATTAATAGATATCATAGTCCTAGACTTTGGAAATTTGGTCTAATACTAGACCTTGATTTTAACAATAAATTGAATCCAAAGATGCTTACTCGGACTCCAGTGAACAGTCTGAATAAAGAAGAAAACAGAGTTGACTTTTCTGCTCTCTGTAGTATGGATACTGTTCTCTTCACTCCAGGATGTCTGCTCTGGTAAGACTTTTTCCTTCTCAAATTCACACCTTTTCCTCTTTAAATATGGTGCCATTTAAGTAGATACATTGCAATTCAAATTAAGAAAATAACATCTCAAGAAGCAAATTTTATGAAATGTATCCATAAACAGTTTATGTAATATATAATACCATCTAAAATCTAATTGTCATGTGACTAGTAATTGAGTCATAGGTATCGGTGTTGCTACCACCATTTCATGTGACAGGAACAGCGAATGCCAACTGTGCATTTTAAAGACAAAGACACAGGAGGTTTCAACTGAATTTCCAAAACCCTGTAAAGTGACCCTGAACAGGAAATAATGACACATTTTTCTCATTTAGATATTAATGGAGTCTTAGTTTTTATTTAAGGAAATCTAGCCATTGAGAGTAGAAACTTTAACTATGGCTTTAATTAGGTTGATAAAACAGGATTCATTATCAGGCTGTTCATAGGTTCATAACTACCTGCCCACGCTGAGAATATTCAAAACATAACTAACATGATTCTTCTGAAGCTTTTCTTTTACGATGGCCTCTGGCAAATATTTTCACATCTTATTTCCTGGAAACTAAGTAAAACTTAATTTTTTTCTTTTATTTTAAACACTTCAATATTCCTTTTACTCTATTAAAAATACTCTGTTAAATTTACTCTATTAAAAATCTACTACTATATCGGAAATAATTTTATAGATGAAAATAACTTGTCAGAGATCACAAAACTATGGAAGGAAAATATTTATAAAGCATATTGAAGCAAGAGATTATTTAAATATTTCATAATTTTTGATTATACTAATGTTAAATATGAATGACATCAAACTATCAAATTTTCTAACTTCCTCGAAATTTATGCATGTGTATATTATTCATTTAAACAAACATGTCCAATGTTATGTAGTTGGTGACACAGAATAATAGTTACATTCTGGAACTACAGTGCAGTGTGGCCTAAATGTATGAAATAAGTTCATCATTAACCCCAAGAGAATAACATAAATAAAATAATAAACTTGTATGGAATGTGGTCAAAGCAATGTAGTTTCTTGAATGTCAATAAGTAACTACTATTTCTAATGGTTGAAAAATAACATTCTAAAAAAGGAAAATGAAATATTTTAATAATTAGTTGGAGGTACTGTAGTGAAGAACAATGTATGCACTTCCTGCCAGAGTTGGGATCCTAGGTTTACAACGCCGTTACCAAACAGCAGTATACCAGTTACTTATATTTAAAGCTAATAATTCCAATAACCCACATTTTTCTATTATACAGAAACTAAAGCCAGTGACAATACGTAACTTGAAAATAGATACAGACATGTAACAAAAGACATTTTAAGTGGGAAGCTGTAGGTATTAGATAATGTTTTGATTGTTCTTTACCTCATTATAACTGCTCTGGGAACAATGTAGTTTTGAAATAAGAGTGTAATAAGATCAAAATAAAAGCAATACTCTAATGGCTTTGATAAATCAAAGATCTATATACTCTGCAAATGAATCTGCCATTACTAAAAGCCAAGGTGCTATTAGGGTTGCTAAGATCATTAGATATTTCACATATTGAACAATTTGATTTTTAACTTTTGCTGATTTTATTGGCTTTTTGGTTTTTCTTCAATTTGCATTCTCTTTTTCTTTTATATGCACATATTTTTCCTATTTTTCCCTTTTAATCATTAACAGTGAGGAAGTTTGAAGAGGAAATTTTGGAGATCTTTTGGAGATTTAGTTGTGTTATGTATTTTTTTCTTTTGATATTTTCTCTGAACCAGACACATGGAATGATATATTATTGAGGATAGACCCATGGTGATTCTTAGAAGCTGCCTTGAAAAGGGGCAGGTGATGTTTTGTTACAGCTGAGACTTAAGAGAACACGTGGTGTTTGGAAAGGTTATAAATATAACCCAATAGATAGCGGACGGTCTGTATGGTATTGGATCCTCTTGTCACTCTTTCTGGGTCTTTGTTGGGCTTTACTGATGCTGCTCTTCACTGACAGTGCTGTTGGTATTGGTTTGCCTTGGCATTTTTTTTTTTTTGGTGATTATTGTTTGTCTTTATTAGGTAGAGAAAAATGCACACAAAAACTTTGGTGGTATTTTGGCAGTTTTTTGCTGCTTTTGCAAACTCGTGTCGACTGGCAAAGCCTTGTCCTTTCTTCTGGAAGGAACTGCCAGTTGCTGATTTGAAATAGTGTTTGCAAGTGGATTGACCTAATATCCTGGGAATGCAAACTGTATTTCCTCAACAAAACTATTTATAAACAGGTCCACACCCCCCTTTACCCCATTAACCTTTTCTTTCCACTACCTCTGGTGGGTGGCAGCCTAGAATGGCAGAAAAATCATTTAAGTATACTTATTAAAGTAGGTTTTTAAAAATTTAAGCCTATAGAAGACAACAGAAAACAGGTCCTACAGACTACATGAACCAAGAACTCTCTTCAGATGGTATGCTTGTACCTTGTGAAGATAAGTATCTTCTCACTTTATAATTGTTTCTATCTTGATGCAAATTCACTTTACTTAATCTTGTCTCTGATTAAATGTTATCGAAAGACACAGACTGGCAACTCTGATGACATTCGTGTAATAGACCTCATGCTGTATCTTATAGTGTCCAGTCCATCTGGACAATCAAGTGGGACTCCTAGACCCTGTGGAGAGGACTGAGATGCACGAGAAAATAAGGAGGCACAGCAAGTCAAGAAGTCTGATCAAGTTCGCAAAGATTTTATTGTTCACACAGGTTATATACTCTGAAAACAGGATATGAGGAGGGGTAAGAAAGGAAAGAGGGCTTTGCAGCTGGAGGAAGCTGGCTGCAGCTGTGGGATCTAACTAAGTTATACCTGTTGTTCTCACAAAGCCTTGCTGTTTCCACGAGTTCTAAAAAGATCTATCTAGCAGGATGTTGGCTAAATCTAAAGATCAGGAGGAAGGGTTACTAAGGTGGGTTGCTATAAGGCCTTGTTTGATGTTCTGAGAACTGAACATACAACAAGTGAACCATGGAAGGTAAGCAGAAAGAAGAATAGTAGATAGGACAGCCAAGGGTGAGTGTTTGCCAAGAGTAAGGCCTTACCATGGGTTCCCACATTGTAGGAACAAGCTTGAGTTTGGATTTTCTACTCCCATGTGGTTAGCCTTGGACACAGGTACACTATGAGCACTCAATAGGTGATCACAGACAGATTTGAGAGGCAAGAGACAGTAGTGAAGCAGATACACTCACTGCCCATGTATAGAACTCTCAAAAACAATACAAAAGAAATAAAATTTAAAAAGACTTCTGTAATTTTTAATATTTAAAAGTGTCTTTTAGAAAGTTACTATTGCAACAGTTTATTCTTCCAAATAGAGCCTTTCATAGTTACGTGGTCCATAAAAAGGCTGATGAGACTGGGCTTGTATTTTGAGGGTAAGCCACCTGCCATGACATTTTATGATCACATATGGTCTTTGTAACTTAAAATAAAGCTATACTTCATTTTCTATTTTTCTCTTCTGTAATCATTCTTTTAACACCTGTGGGGGAAATGGAGATTTAATAACAACCAAGAAACTTAAAAATAACTGTCAGCTAAATAGTTATTAATGTTTTGGAGAAAATGTATTTTTTTTATAGTTTGACTTATATTTGTACACCATAAATAATAGCTACAATTAATGTGTTTGAAAATTGTTGTGCATAAATTTGCTTCAGGCTCTTACCTTATATTCCAAACTAAGAGCAGTTTTAAATTGTACTGTTGAGTTATCAAATTCTGAGTAATATTTGTGAGGCAAAGGAAGAAATGACCTTAATGTGTAACTGTGTCTGATATGGCTTAATTTTGTCAAGGAAGACATACAGGTAAGCAACCTTGAAAGAGACAACAACTTAAAAAGACCAAAAGGACCAAACATAAAAGAAAAAAAAAAAGCAATGGGAAACAAATCAGTGAACACACAATGTTATGCAAATGAGTTTTAAATATTGATTTTTCAGTTTGGATATATGAAAATATATATATATAACCCTCCCCCTCTATCTCTTCTTCGCTCCCCAAACCCTTTATAAATTTGTGGTCTATCTTTAATTACTATTGACACATATATATATATATATATATATATATATATATATATATATATATATATGTATAGAATCCATTTAGCTTTGTTAATTTTTGAATTTTCATTTTATTTAACATTTGTATTAATAATAAATTTTTCTCTCATATAATACATACTAACCACAGTTTTCCTTTCCTTCCCCCTTACTTCTTCTTTTCCCCAGATCCTCTCCTACTTTTTTGCTCTTCAGAAAGTAGTATGCTTTTGAAAAGACAATAGCCAAAACATACCAAAATAAAATATGATAAGACAAGGCAAACCCCCTCATATTAAGGCTTCAAAGGCAGCACAATAGGAAGTAAAGAGTTCCAAGGGAAGCAAAAGAGTCAAAGATAAATTCATTCTCACTGTTAGGAGTCCCATTAAAACACCAACATAACAATGGTAACATATGTGCAAAGACCTGGTGCAAACCCATGTAGGCCTGATGCTTATAATTTGAGTCTCTGTGAGCCCATGTGAGCCCTGTTTAGTTGGTTCAGTGAGTGTGCACTATGTTCTCCAGGTGCCTTATATCCTTATTGAATCCTACAATGATTCCTCCAACTCGTCTCTTAGTTTACTGAGCCCCAGGGGTTGGAACGGATGAGGCCTCCAATGTAGATTGTCTTTGCTTAATGTCTTTCTATAGGTCTCTGAACATGCTCCAATCTACTGCAGAGAAATTCTCTCTGATGACAACCAGAGGAGGCACCAATCTGTGAATATACCAGAATATCATTAAGGATTATTTCATTAATTTTTCTTTTGGGCATTAGTTTGTTTATTTATTTATTTATTTATTTATTTATGTTTTCCAACATAATACTTTTATTGATTAAGAATTTTAGTTCATGCAACCTATCCCACTCACTTTCCAGTCTTTCTAGGGTTGTCCTCCCCTCCTTGTGAGTTTCCCCAAAATAAAAGGACTGGGGGGAGGAGGAGGGGGAGGAAAAAGAGCAGAAGAATTAGAATAAATAGAAGGAGAAGAGGAAGGAGGAGGAAGGGGGAAAAGGAGAAGAAGGAAAAGGAGAAGGAGGAGGAGGAGGAGGAGGAGGAGGAGGAAGGAGGAAGGAGGAAGGAGGAAGGAGGAAGGAGGAAGAAGGAAGAAGAAGAAGAAGAAGAAGAAGAAGAAGAAGAAGAAGAAGAAGAAGAAGAAGAAGAAGAAAAAGAAGAAAAAGAAGAAAAAGAAGAAGAAGAAGAAACTTGTGCAAATTGTTTTGCACAAATATTCAGTAGAACATGTTCATCCTGACTCCTACCCCTCTCTCACCCCTGCCAGAAACCAACATTTTGGAAAGCTACATTTAAGGATACTTATCACAAATTTGAAGAATTTTCTTCAATTGTTTTCTGTCTAGCCTGTTACTTTTTTTGAAGTATATCCTAATTTTCTGACAAACAATTAAGATTCATTGTTTAAATGTTTTCTTCGTGTTTGTTTCCAATATTGGCCATTTCTAACCAAAGTGACATTTAAATAATGATTGCTTTAATTAATAATTATTATTTCTTGAATTATTTTAGTTGTCTTCTGTACCAATTATCATTGTTCTATGAGTAGGTAGGTTTGAGTAAATACTAAGTAAAATAAATACTTTATTCTTCAGATGACAATTCATAGTTCCTTTTAATCTAGAATGTTGTATTTTCTACTATACCCCCTGTTAGGAAGGTGTACTAATAATTTTAATTTTATGATGATCTACAAAGACTACTAGAATCAAAAGATTACAAATAGCCAAAATTATATATATATATATGTATATATATATATATGAATTAAAATCTAGGAAAAAACAAATGAGTATCCTCTAGAACCCATCTTATCCTGAGTAGTTTGTGTCCAGCTTATTATGAAGCAATTAATTATAGTTGTAACATAGAGTATATGAAGCCACAATATACAAAATCAACAGTTACAAATACGTATAATAGTTTTACAATCTTCTGCTTTGCAGTAAAGTTGATAGACAAATTCTAGAATTTAGGAAATGGTAAAGATTATCTGTAAAAATCATGAGTTTCAAATAAATGAAAATGTAACAATGCATTATAAGCTATTGTATTCTGGGTATTTAATCAAAAAAGAAAACTGCCAGACACAATTGCATAATACGGTCCTTTTTCTTTCTTACAATAGCATAGAAGGTGTTTGGCAGCATTATTTTGGACTTTAATAGACATAAAGGCTAACTTTTGCACAGCATATTTCTGACTGCAGTTTTACATGAGGTCACTTTTATATTTTAAAGAACAGTGCTGCTCACCTTTAGGGTCTTTCATTACTAATATCTGTGCATTTTTAATTATTAATTTGCTAGAATTTTGATCTAAGAATTCTCAATTTGGTTAACTTCAAAGTTTACCTCAGTACAGCATGAATTAATTAAAATTGAACAGTTTGTTCTCAAAGGCAAATATCTTTAAAAATACATGAATGCTAGGGGGGAAAAAGAAAATTCCTTTGAATGTCTTAAATTTCCTAAACATCAAGGCATATTTTGAAGAAAAAAAAAACTAAACATGTATGTCCAGTGTATATTTATGAAATAGCCCTGATACTCCATTATTAACACTTCAGACTTAAGCAGTTGATACAATTCCATTATATTTTGCAAGATAAAGCAACATTAGAAATGCAGATATGGGGATTGGGGATTTAGCTCAGTGGTAGAGCACTCTTCTAGCAAACACAAGGCCCTGGGTTTGGTCCTCAGCTCTGAAAAAAAAAAAGGAAAGGAAAGGAAAGGAAAGGAAAGGAAAGGAAAGGAAAGGAA
>NW_021604622.1:15275403-15287066 GCF_004785775.1 Grammomys surdaster
AAAGGAAAGGAAAGGAAAGGAAAGGAAAGGAAAGGAAAGGAAAGGAAAGGAAAGGAAAGAAAAGAAAAAAGGAAAGAAGGAAAGACAAAGAAATGTAGATATGTTGTTTTTCATCAAAATCTCCATCATTTTATTTGACTAACGAAAACTCTGAAGTCAGTTGCTGGGGTGAAAGCCTGCTCTCACACACAGGCAGAAAAAACACCCACATTCTTAGCTGGCATACCAAAGGGGACAGGAAGTTCTCCTTCTCCATGCAATCTCAAAAAATCTCTCACATTGAAAGTCCATCGATTCTACTTCCTCTTTGTCTTTCCATCCTCCTGGCTTCCTCTTCCTCTCTGTCTTTTTCTTATGAGCACTCCCTGTCAACAGGTTGCTTGCTCCACCTCTTAAGCTATGGTTGACATTGTTTAATCCTTTTTACAATGAACAGAAAGTTTTTGGATTAAAAGGGAATGCTATGGTTGAGCCACATCACCACTAGAATCAGGTTTTCCCAGTAAATAACACACTCTATAGTGTCACAGTTTGATTCAACATAGGAATGTTGTATGTAGTTTTTAAATCACTAGAATGATGACTAACATGATTCTAACATATTTCAAAAAGGTGGAGTCTGTAGTAATGTCTTGTTTCCACCAGAATTATTACAAGTTAAGCCCAGACACTATAGAAAATGGGGCTATAGACACTCTGTGGTACAGGATAAGAATTTGAGATTTTTTTTTCATTTTTTATTTTCAGCATGTCTCCTTTTATTTTGAACATTCATAAAAACTTTGAAAATCCATTCATTCTGCTGACCCTCATCACATGAGTTTTAAATTTAATAATTTTTTATTTATTCACTTTATATTCCTGTCACTGCCCCACATCATCCCCTCCTACAATTCTCCCCCCATATCCCCCTTCCCTTCTCCTCTGAGAGGGCATCACACAAATTTTACTTGATTAAATTTCATCAAAATTTAATTCCAAAGTTATTTCACACTTTTTTTTTGAGCTAGGTGTGTAGGAAGACATGGGCTAGTTCAATCATAAGAATGCAGAGTAATGACAATGTTAATGTTGGGGTCCAAGAGTCCTCTCCCAAAGCACACAATGATCTCAGTCAGACAAGGAGAGTTTATTGAACATTTGTCTCAAGATTGATCGATCTGAGCCACAGTCCAGACTCAGGAGCCCAGACTCAGGAGTTGACTGAGACCACGATCTAGAATCCTACAGAGATTTTGAGCCTGAAATTCCCAAACATCTGTGCCGAGTTGTTTCACCAATAAGGATTTAGGCATAGGGTACTGACTTAGGAACACATCTTTGTTGTACATTTATCCTTACATCATTTGTTGGGATATTTAACTGTGGCAGGGGACTTGCTTTGCCTAACATTCATGTCTTTTCTTGCCAACTAAGACATTAGTTTCACCATATATGACTCTTTCTCCCAAAAAGGATGTCAATTCCAAGGAACGTTCTGGGAACTTAAAAGTTATATTCAACCCCTACTCAAGATGGAAGTTTTATACCAAATGGCTTCTTATATGGGTTGCAGGCATCTCTCTTTTGTTGAGGTCCATCTAAGAGGCAGCTAACTATGCAAAGCAGTTCTAACTGAATTATATTGTGATTGGTTTCCAAGGACACCGAAGCATAAAATATAACAAAATACACAATCAAATCAGGCATGAGAAAGTTTCCTAGTAACAATAGTAAGAACATATGAGAACATATCGTCATAAAATAGCTTCCTAAACAGGAAGCAATTTCCCAGGCATTAACAGTTAAACACAACTACTCTGGGATGAACGAAGTATAATGGAGCAAAGTAGTTTTTGGTGTGTGCAGTTTCACACAGACTGACTCAGACTGGGAAACAAACTAAAGATTGTGAAAACCAAAAAGTATCAAACCAACGTCTTCTGAGACTTTAGAATGAGTGTAAGGCAGGAACAAAAAAACCTGAATAAGAACATTTTGTAAATGATTTAGAAAACAATAACATGGCTAACCTGTCTGTAAATATCAAGAATTTGTGGAAACATCATAGACAATGATAGCATGGTTCTCAAATCTTTCTACAGTATAGTATCATTTCAAGTGTATTCTGAGCTAGGCAACTTTATGTGATGGATTTGTCTTCTCCTTTTTATAAATTTAGAGGTGACATTGGAAGTAAGTTAAGTAGATCACCAATCTTTGGATCAATATAGCCACTCATAGGTAGCAGAAAATTATTTTAGTGGGAAGCAAAATTGTCACAGTTTAAATTTATTTTACTTTAACTTAAAAGTATCCTTATATTGAGGAAAAAATAAAACAATTAATAGAAAATACTTTGCCACATAAAACACTCACTATAAGAAAATGTAAGTAAAATCCATTTTGTATTTTTTTTTTTTGGTTTGGTTTTTTGAGACAGGGTTTCTCTGTCTCTTTGAGACAGCCCTGGCTGCCCTGGAGCTCACTCTTTAGACCAGGCTAGCCTCAAACTCTCGAACTCAGAAATCCACCTGCCTCTGCCTCCCAAGTGCTGGGGTTAAAGGCATGCACCACCACCGCTCAGCCCATTTTACTTTTTAAAAGCAATTTTTCATACAATATATTCTTATTATGGTTTTCCTTCCCCTAATACTCCTCCTACTCTCTACGTATTCACAGACCCATATTCACATTCTTTTATTGGAAAACATACAGACATATAATAATAATAGTAGCATTGCACAAAATAACATAAACAAACCAGAATAGGACAAAATAAACAAGCAGAAAAGAAAATTCTAAAAAGCACATATAGAAAGAGAGGCACACATGCTCACCCACAAAGAAATGTCTAAAAAAACCAGGAACCAGAAACCAAAATATATATGCAAAGCACCTGCATCAACCTTCATAAATGTACTTTCTGTTAGAGCTTATAATAAAGTAATGTGTTAGATATGTCGTTTTAGTGTATATTTAACATAAAATTATTATAAAATTTTGGGAACAAAGTTAGGCTACAATACTCTCAAACTTTCTGTTTATAGCATATTTTGAGTTTTCTGCATTTATTTTCTTTTGGGTTTTAAAAATAATATATGTGTATATAGTCCAGAATTGCCTGATATTCACTGTCTACTCCAGTCTGGGTTCAACCTTGAATTAACTTGCATTATTGTCCCACGTTTGAGATCACAAGTGTGCAAAACCATAGATAACTTTGCATTTAATTTAAATTAAAATTAAGTTTAGGTCAATGTTTGATTTGTATACTACTTAATGAGACAACAAGAGTGGCCGTGACAATTTGGGAAATTTTACAAAATGTCTAATTAAGCATGTATATTAGTGGTTAGTAATATATATTTGCAGTTAAATAAGTATAGTAACATTGTCAAAATGTTTAATGTGTGTTTTGCATAATAACCACATCACACAGAAACCACATCACAGTACCATATTAATGCATAATATTCTATGTTGGCTAAGGTATTTGGAATAATCAAAAGTAAAAAAGACTGAATGAAAGAACACATTTATATTTCTATACCCAGTACTTGGCATGTACTCTAATATATATACATATATATATATATATATATATATATATATATATATATATATATATTATGTAGTAAATATATACATATTGGTAATTATTTTATAACAAAGAAGATAACAAAAATATGGGACAAATTGAAATGGAGAATTATTCTCTGGTAATAAGATTTTTTCAATTTTGATTTTATGTTAGAGGCTATTCAAAATTTATATAATTTTTATTTCTGAAATGATAGAACAGTGACTAAATATAATGTCATGGACTATTTTTTTTTTTATTTTGTAGAGATTTAAGTTTAAGGAGTAGACCCAACTTAAATACTAGGCCATGATATCTAGTGGCATTACAATCATGACAATTCTGTCACAATAATTTACTTTTAAAAGCACAACTGGAAGACTAGAAATGGCATTGAGAGGAAATACACAATTTTTGCTCTTCTATGACATTTATTTTAAGCATATATGTTTTGAAAAATCAAGACCAATGTCAACGAATATGTACAGATATTAATCTGTTAATTTGTACTATTTATGAAGAGATTTCAGTTTTATTGTGTCTCCTTGTAAAAAATAGAAACTGATTCTTAACCTCAAAATGATACAGAAATTAGAGATCAGAGAACTTGTCTTGAGTGCTGACATTGCAAAATCATGTGATTCCTCCAGGCCCAGACACTGAATCCAGGTGTCCTCAAGAAGCAATAACCCTGTAATCTGTCTCAGGACACTATGTGATTGCACTTTCAAACAATGTGTCAAAGAAACCAAAGCTTGTGAAACTCAATTCCTTTGGAGCTGCCTGCATTTTTATGTATCACCTGCTGGTGCGTTTATTTCAAGTAATCAAAATTCCTGAGAGAGCCTATTAATAAATATTGTTCTACCTCTGCAGAGCAGTGGTCCAACTTGAATGGTAACTTTTTGAATGAAATATTGTTTCTTACCCATACAATGGTCTAGAAATAAATCCAATAATGTATTGGTCTAGAAATAAATCCAATAATGGAAATAACAGTCTTAATTAAGAAGGCTGGTTCTGGACATTTTCAGAGACATATTTGAAAGTTAGCTGCAGCTCTCCATGATATTATGTTAGCAAGAGAAAAAGTTGGGACAGGATCTGGATTTCAAACAAGTGTTAGTACATGTATTAAGGCTTTACATGTTTTAATTGTCAAGTTAAAATTACTTTTGTTTCTTCTACAGTATTTAATGTAAGTTGCATTGATTGTATAACTTCTAATTGTGTTAGTGTTTTGAAATCCAGCATGTCAGTTACAGAGGTCTATCTGCCAGCTGTTGTTTTATTGCCCTGAGTATTACAGAACCTTGGTCTTCTGAAAAATGTTCTCAAGTACTAGAAGAAGTGAGCCAGGCTTAAACACAAGCAAGAGGGTAGTAGGGTTGATTATTGCTGGTATAACAACTTTAATGACATTATTTGCTAGCACTACTGCTTCTGCAATTGCTTTAACATAAGAAGTTAAGACCACTGCTTTTGTTAATCATTTAGCAAAAAATGTTACTAATGTGTTGAGTATACAAGAGGATTTAGTTAGGTATTCAGAACAACATATTGATGCTCTTTGTCCTATGCAAATTGTTAAAAGGAAGTTCAGAGTTTAAGAGTAAGGAGCCATCTTGAGTGTCATGCCAAATACCATTGAATTCATGTTAGTTCTAAAATTTACAGTGATACTCATTACAATTAGGAAAATGTTTAAAGATACTTGAATTGTATTTGGCATAATTCTAACACCTCTCTGGATATTTTAAATTTGCATAGTGAGCTTATGAATTTAAAAAAATGCTACTCTGCTGAGTGTTGATTCAGTAGATACTGCTGATAAAAATACTCATGGCCTGAGGTCACCATTTTAATTTTTTCAAGCTTCAAGAATGGCATTCATAGCTTGATCATGCTAGCCCTTTTTGTCCTGGGAATACTTTTATTCCTGCCCGTCATGTTAAAGATTGTTTTAACAACATGTTGGCAGCCAAAGTACATGACTTAAAACTGAAAATAGACTCCCAGACAAAGTTATTAATTTAACAAGCTGGCAAGCCAAGGACTGGTAAGATTCTGCACAGAACCTTACCAACCTAGAACAGAAGTGCATTGCTTTTGAGAATGCATATTCCATGATGGGTAAGGAAGGAATTCTTGGCATAACGACCTAAGACAGGCTCAGTTTTGTTTATGAAATAAAAAGCGTTAGAAGTAGAGAGCTTTTGGGGCTACTTGGCAAGAATTTGACATTGGTCAAGAACAAGGAAGTGGGCTTCAGACAGGAATCTGACATTAGGCTAAAACAAAGAAGTAATTTCAGGCAGGAATCTAAATCTTAGGCTAGAAGAAGTAAGTATGCTTCAGACATGAAAATGATTTTGGGCTAGGACAGGGAAGTTGGCTCAGATATTTTGGTCATCCTGATAAGCCCTTAGAAACAATGATCATGGGAGTGTTCACAGAATTTTATTTATTGCCTTGCTTGTTCTTTGACTATTTGTGTTTATTGTCTTGCTTGTTCCTTGACTATTTTCAACCTAAAACTGACCTTAATACTTGCATGTAATTAAAATCATATAAAAGCAAAAAAGAGGAGGGGGATGGGATGGGGGTTTCCAGGTAAGGGAAATGGGAAAAGGGGATGACATCTGAAATGTAAATAAATAAAATATCGAATCAAAAAAATAAAAAAGTAAGAATGCTTTCATAAAGAATTTGATAAAATAGAATTTGAAATAAGGCAACATGATGAATAATGTGTGTGTGTGTGTGTGTGTGTGTGTGTGTGTAAGGGAAGGAAGGGGACAATTGATATGTGAGGAAGAAAGATTTTGAAAAGGAGAAAAGAGGGTATCTAATCTTCCAACTGGTGAAAGAGAGTAAGGACCTTTCTGCTTTTAGAAGAAAAATACAAGCAAAATCTGCTGCAAATGTGGGTTAACGAGCCCAGGGTCCATGGCAAGCTGGTAAGCAAACTTGGTGGTGCTGTTTACATAGTTCTTGTTGAGGTTTGGTCTGTTGCTATGTATTATATGTATAATGCTAAATTCTGCACTGGAACATCTAGGTCAATGAATGAATTCTCAGGTTTACAAGCATCTCTTGTGCAAAAATTGTTCATTAGTTTAATGCAATTGGTTAAATAAAATTGGCTATTGCAATTACTGGAGAAATTAGAGGTAGGTAGTTCAGAGATATCTGGTTATATGGTGGGGTACGGAGTAGAGAGCAGAGTGAGAAGAGACAAAGAGGAGAAGGGGGAAGAATGAGAGGAGATGAGGTGAGATGGACTATGAACAAGTGGCCAGGAGAAACAGCAATCACCTGGTTTACACCACTGGGGAGGCAGGCAGGATGACAGCTAGAAAAGTAGATTAGGCGTTACCCATTAGTCATTGTCAAAGCCAAATAAATTTAAAATAATAAGAAAATATAATGGAAGATCTGAAGAAATGGCTCAGCAGGTAATCTATAAATCACTTGACATACAAATGTAGTGTAAGAGTTCAGAATTCCTAAGTTGCCTGCAGTTCTTTGTGTAAGTGGAGGCCTTCTGGGTTATCAACCATTCACTTTTAAATGTCTATTATTGTTTCCCTGTTTGGTTTATGTTTAGAAGCCTAGTCCTAATACAATATCTATAAAATAACTTGCAACACTAAGGCTCATGGCATTTTAAGAAAGAACAGGCTAAAATGTTGTAAGAGTCAGAGAATCAGAACACTTAGTACGAAATTTAAATCCTTTGAATTAAATTAGTACATGTGT
This sequence comes from Grammomys surdaster, assembly GCF_004785775.1. Taxonomy (NCBI): domain Eukaryota; kingdom Metazoa; phylum Chordata; class Mammalia; order Rodentia; family Muridae; genus Grammomys; species Grammomys surdaster. The sequence goes on from NW_021604622.1 coordinate 15,282,728, forward strand.
CATAATATTCACTCTATTACTTCTTACATAATTGTTGAAAATGTTAAACTATCCTAAAGAAGTGTATAATATACACTTTTAATGACTTGTATTTATAAACTAGAACTGAATTAGGCTCTTCCAAAACTGAACATACTGATATTCCTTTTTATTTATTAAACAAATAACCCTTTCATAGTTTTTACCAAGCTCTTCATAAACAAAGAAAAAAAATCTGTTGTTGCTCAATGCCGTATAAATTAGTTATTAATTCAAGAATAGTGTGTATCACACATTACCTGCTGAACTTTTAAATAAGCCATAAGTAGTTATAATGTCCAATGCAATATAAATCTTAAGCAAAAAGATGCTATCTAGGACATTATAGGGGATAATTGATGATTAAAAAACATATAAATGAGTAGGATATACTCCAATTTTAGCTCAATTGTTTGTGAATTGCTGATTGTCTTAATCTATGGGTATTGAACTTACATAAGTGAAAAGTCAACTTTACTAATCTTAAAATATTAGTATTACTCTATTTTTAAAATGACATTGATTATAAATATAATTGTAAATTAGAAACTGAAATGATCTCATTACAACATCACAGTGTATAATTCAACATATTATACTTAAGAAAATAATTAGTTTTGCTATACTTGTCCTTACAGTTTGGATATTCTGCAAGACTTTGAAGTTAGTATTCATACCCAACAGCCAATTAGAGAGATTATAAAACCTTTTCTCTCATGAAATAGTATTCTTATGTGAAAATAAAATGGAATCAAATATAATATCAACAAGTATAAAAGTTTTACTTAGGATAAATTATTGTCAGGTAGAAGTTCAGTGCCAATGAGAGCTTTTCATAGGGAAATTTTTAAAGTTAAAAGTTAACATGGAAAGGAAACTATTAAAATGATGCTTTTATAAATGAGGATCAGAAAAGGAGAAAAAGAAGCATAAGAAATATTCTATATAACAGAAATATTGAAAGTAAATGGTCTTGAGTAAGACAATAAGAGAGACGCAAGTTAATGTGGCTGCCATTAAGGGAAACAGAGATGGAAAGAATTGAGAGACTTCTCAGTAAGGTAGGCACATTTTCATCAAAAGAAAAGAATATTTGAGATCATAACTTATACAATAATGCTATAGATCTATTGACAGAAATGATTTATTCTACTTATAGAGAGCTATCTTTTTTTCCGAATGTTTTCTGTTTTTTATTTAAATACATTTGACATTGAAACACCACTAAATTTTTGAATACTTATTAATAGTTGAAATACTTTTGCTGTGTATGTTTCCTGTTTGTGTTTTATTTTATAAGTTGCTTCCCTGATTTGAGGATATAGTCTAAGACTGAAAAAATTATTGCCATTCATCAACCTGTTTTAGAGGAAGAAAGATAGCTATAAGAAATGCCAACTCTATTTGTTTATATTTTCCAAAATAAACCAAACATGAATGATTTTGTGATTTTAAGAAAAATATTTTCATTAAAGCTAAAATTATATTTGAAGTAAAGTTTAGATGCAAAAACTAACCTACCCTAGTATACATTTTTAACTGCAATATTTGAGATTATATCTAAAGACATTTTTTAAGCACAAGAAAATGTGTGTACACTTGGATTTTCTTACATACAGTCTTTGGGATTACATACAGCTCCACTTCAAATACTCTGATAATTAAATAATTCAGAGACTAGAGATAAAAAGTTCTAATTATATCATTGCATTAAATAGTCAACACACATCACTATGTATACTAAGTTTCTGTATGTACCTTTTATTCCTCAAATAAAATTGTCATCTTGGGTCTTACTGATGAATTTCAAGATCATACTTTTGAGCTCATTCTGAACAGTGGAGATCTGGTTCAACTCAACTTTTCTCTAAGTTGCTTGATTCAAACTGTTTTTTCTTAACTTCCGACTGAATTGTTCTGCTTGCCCTTATACTAACTCTAGCAATTTGTTCTAATCTTCTGGCTCTGTTTTATTCTCTGGCTCATTCTCACTTCATCTGCAACTATGTCTTTGGGTTTCACTGCTGTGAAGAGAAACCATGACCAAGCAACTCTTAATTGGGGCTGGCCCACAGGGTCAGAGGCTCAGTTCGTTATTGTCAAGATGGAACATGGCATCATCTAGGCTGCAGGAGCTGATAGTTCTCCATCTTGTTCCAAAGACAGACAGGAGAATACTAATTCATCAGACAGCTAGAAGGATGAGACCAATGGGCATCCACACAGTGACACTCTTCCTCCGAAAAGGCCACTTTGTTTACTGCAAGATACTTTGTTCTCTTTAGCTGATCCTACTTGATATTAGCAGCTCTTCTCAGCAGTTATCCCATGGCTCTGGCATCTCTAACATCTTGAGGTATCCAAGGCAACTTCAACTTTACATCTCTTCTTCCAATGTTGCAGATCCATTCATGATCTTCTTGCCTCCTCCAAAGTGCTTGATTCATATCTCAGCTCTGTTCTCTATAGCACTCCATGGTCTGGCTGACTCCACTCCATTGCTGCTGCTGTTGCTGGTGGTCAATCCATGGTACTGGCATCTCTAACACATTTCACCAATAGTCTCTTATAGACTTCCTTTATGGGGAGAAGCCTCAATTTCTTTGCATGACCACTTCAGTCCTAGGCAGTCAATTGCAAGGGAGGCTGTAATTACACCATTGACCTTCTCTGGGCTCTTTTCCTTCCCAGTGCAAGCTTCAGTTGCTCTCCATGACCTCTTAATACCTTCAAAACCAGTACCACCTGGGTGGTTCTTACATATTAGCAAGTAAAGTTGCAGCATGAGGTACAACCTTGACTATCACTGGGAGACAGATTCTTTTTGATCTCAGAAAACACTTCACAAAAGGTTTCACCTTAGCAATACTATTCTCTTCTTAATTAACACTAGTTTCTTAGCTCCAACTAACCAGCATAATCTATTGTCCCAGTAGTCTCCTTCTACTTTGATTCTAATGCCAGAGCCCCATGGCTGAAGCTGCCAAGGTCAAACGCCTATTGGATCTGGAACATGGCCCCCACATTCTATTACATTGTTACCCGCTTTCTGCTTTCTGTTTTCTAAGTCCTTCACTGCCTATGCTTGGCTGTCCTGGAACTTGCTTTGTAGATTGATTTTGAACTTAGAGATCTACATGGTGCTTATCTTCTGAATGTTGGTATTGAAGGCTTATATCGCCATATCTGAACCTAACCTTTTTTCTACTTGGAAGTGGCTCTATACCAAGCTGGCCTTGAACTCAGGAATCTGCTTGCCTCTATCTCCTGGGGTTAAGAGTATGTCCCAGCATGCCTAGAACTAAGCTTTTCATGGCCACTGTTCCTCAGAATCTGGATCAAAAGTCTGTGTTTCACCCTTAAGACCTGTGTCACAGTTGTGCTCTCCATTTCTGGATTGTAGTGCATTTCAGAATAAAAGTCCAAATAAAAACATTAACGAAGTCTCTTGTTCAATTGCAAACACATAAACAGGTTTAACAGGTTGGGATCTTGGTTCAAGGTCACCACTACATTAATATGTGTATCTCTTTGAACATAGAATTCAGCTTCATTCTAGTTCCTGGTGGCCATTTATTCTTTGAACCATTCATTTTGTAGTTTTTCTTTCAAAGCTTGCTCCTTTTCATCAAAATGTTCACCATACGAATGAACTTTAGTAACCACACAACAGAATTTATACCAGGCTGTTTTGAGACTTCCTTTCTCAAAGAAATTAATGTACACCTCTTCAGCTTAGCGTCAGGCAGACTCTTCGCTTAGCCTTGGAACCCATTTCAATTTGTAGTCCTTTATTACTTAACACGTATGCTAAGGTTTCTTTTTTATATTTTATGAATTCCATCAATGAGTTTAAATCTATTTATCTTTGAATCTTTGTAACATTTATTCAACTCACCTTTTCTTTCCTTGAAGTACATTATCATCTGACCTTTCTCCTGACTTCCTCTGCTGGAGCCTAAAGTACCATTACTGTTTTCTGTGATTTTTTTTACATTGGCTTCCATGCCACTAAATTCAAGTCTAGCCCTACCATTTTCCCAGAAGCGGTCAGAGTTTGGTACACTGTTGGTTTGATGATGTCCCTATTTTTTGATAGCCCTTAGGATTCATTTTTTTAACACTACTGTTGTACAAGTTAGAAATTCCATGATAATTTGTTTTTAAAAGCTGTATATGTCAAAGTATCTTTATTATAAAATGTTACCTCTTATATTTTGTTATCATTTATATACTAAAGGACTAATTTCTCTTCTAAAAATAAGAATTATATTTAGTAACTCACTTCTAATTAATAACATATATTCAAATTAACACTGCA
>NW_021604622.1:15287166-15326895 GCF_004785775.1 Grammomys surdaster
CCACACTGTTTATGATGCAAGTATCTATTAAATGAACTTTCTCATGTTTTAATCAGTGATGATTTTTTTATGTATAGACATAATCATAAAATAAAATTTCTTTATTATATTTTCCCTAATCTCCAGCAACATGATGCATAGTCATCTCATATTACATTCAGTTGTTAAACTTTACCCACAGATATTTGGAATTTACATATAAAAATTATGGAAATTTTATTTAGTTCTTTTTTAGAAAAAAATATCTCAGGTGACTCCTTTTTTCTTCCTTTTTCTCTTAATTTTTTCCTTTTTGGTGAATCATAACCCCTTTTGCAAATGAAATTCATTTTTCAATAACCTAACATTAAGTCTATCTCTAACTGGATGATACAGAAATAAAAGAAATTTTGTAGGTTTAAATAACAAACAAATATATCATAAAACATTTATGAAGATGGCATGGATGAAAAGGAATAGGGGTAAAAGCAGTGTTCATAATTCCTATTAATTTCTAAGCTTTTATGTAAGATGTCAGTAACAAATGAAATATTTTTAATTTTACATTCATACTTGTCATGCTTTGGGGAAACATTGCTCGATAAATCTATTCAGGAGTTGTAATTATATTGTATCATGTACCAAAGATATAACCAATATTTTGTTTTACATTTTCTTAAGGCTCTTGGGTGTACAGAAATGTTATTCTCAAGATTTGAATTAAGTATATACATCTGGCTTCAAAAACCTCATATTTGCATAGCTTGTCTCTTCCAGTTGGTCCTTTTATTACCACCTCTCTGAATTCTACTTTTCTATTCCCTTATCACCTCGTCCTGTGTAGCTGCCTCAAATCAAGATGTTACATGGCCATTCGACTTTGCTATCCCAATCTTCTGTGAGTTTATACACTTTAAGTATACCTGTGGCAAACGGTTATGATTCCTATAACTATGACAGATAATTTACACTGGTTTCAGGAAAAGCCCTCTGGCTCTGACATTCATAGCTATTCTATGAATTTAAAATTAATTGTCAGTCTAGCCACTGATATTATATCAGAAAATATTGATTGGGCAATCATAGCTATATTACACCTTATTATTTTCTCTGAATGTCTATAGACATATTGCAAAGATATTTTAGATAAATCTTTACATATATAAATTTCACATATATAAGTTGGCAAACTGTATAAACAAAAGTTAATTGTTAGGAGAACTTATGTAAAATATGATAGCAAATTTCTATATAGTATGAAAAGCATCTTAAAATTATTCTAAACCCACTTGAAATATTGAAGAAATTGATTAGGCTAATGTTTTTTTTTCTTGTACAAAATGAGCAAAATTCCATTATAAAATATGCAGGATGTTAGTATCTAGACCAAAAGATAGAGATGATAAATAAGGTTGAAAACATATTTAGATACCTTGTTCCTTAATAAATAAAACTAAAATATGTTCTTAAAAATAGCTACTCTGCCTAGGCATAGTGTCTCATCCATTTAATCTCAGCATTAGGGAGTCAGAGGCAAGTGGATCTCTGTGAGTTCAAGGCCAGTCTGGTATACAAAACAAGTCCAGGACAGCCAGGACTATACAGAGAAACTGCTGTCTAGGAAAACTAAGCAAAGAAACAAAAAAGTACAAAAGAGAGGAAAATCAAACCAAACCAAAACCAAAACCAAAGTACTTCATTCCTATATACTGATATTTCCCTCTTTATTTTTATCTGTCATTCATTAAGTTTAACCTAAACTATACTATACATATGATCTTGTACATTTACTCCAGTGCAAACAGACCTCTCAGCACAAATTTATTCAATGGTCTTCTTGCAAGGTTAAAGACAGCCCATGAGTTGTTTGTCATTTATTTAAAATATCCCGGAAATTATCCAGTACTCATAAAAATTATTTCTGAGAAGTGTTGATATTTAGGTTTTAGAATATTAATGATTAAATTAATCCAATGTAGGAAAATAGGATATTCTTGATATTAAAATGATCTTACATGCAAAAGTACGTTGCTAGGTTTAGTCATGGGTTCACATAAACGGAAAATTTCAACATTTAAGTTTTGAATGTATGTCTATTAACACACCTGTATCCATTTTTTCAAGACTTGTTATGTTTCCTTGAATATTTTCTCTTGAATAACTTTCTATAATAAAATAATATGCTATATTTAAAATCTTATTGAAACGTAATACGACGAGTATGCAGAAAGGATATATTCCAAAGTTGGCAAATGCTTTATTCTAGATTCATGAAGAATGTATTTGCACTATGCTTTCGTAGGCAATGCTAGGAAATTCTAAAAGCTATGTGGGAATAAAAGTCACATTGTATTGAGAATCTATTCTAGACAAAATGCAGGAATTGGTTTTGCTAAAAGTGAAATGGCAAAATTTGAAGTTTAATTTCTTTATATTGATTTATCAAAAGTGACAGACTATTCCTTATATAAAATAAGGGCCAATTCAAAATTCATCCTGTATTTTCAAAAGTGTTTTTATCATTTTACCAAAATATAACTTTTTTGCTTAAAGATGAAACTAGAAGGATTTTATTATCATTATTTGTTTCTGTTCTATTTTGTTATACATTTTGATAATGAAATTTTCAGGCGATGTATAATCATAGTTTAGAGTTTCTGCTACATAGAATATTAAATAACGTGAATTAGGCTATGAGAATATTGAGGATGATATGTCTCAGTGAGAAATGCATTTTCTCCAGAGTCGTATCACAGAAAAGTCATTAAAAGCCATTTATATTCATATCAATTAACACATCTAGAAAATCAAATCTAAAACTTGAGATTTTTAGTTAAGTCATAGACTTCCAAAGCACAATTTTGACTTAATAATCAAACTGGATCTTGCATAACCTGATGTAAAGCAAATCTTGGCATAAACCCTGTGAGGATCCTCTTCTACTTCTTCTCTGTGTTCTAATTCAAACAGAAATATATTAAATTATGACATGGGAACACATGACAGCTTCCCATTTGTGAGGTAATCACTATCACTTCTTGATAGTGCATACATGTATTTAGATTTGGAGCACTAGACTTTCCTTACAATGTAAATTTGTGTCACACATACACACACACACACACACACACACACACACATACTCACTGGAGTTTCATTAAAGAAAATAATAGCTTTTAGTAGTTCTCACACACCCAATTCATTTCTTTCTACTCTCTCAGCTCTACTGATGAAATCTCATCATCTCAAAAGTCCCCTTATAGTACTCATGTCTTGTTTTGGAGTGTGACACACTGTGTTGAATTAGATTTCCTTGTTAGTGTGTGGATGAGAAATTATTTATTGAAGCCATGGCAACTTGTTGGTATCTACAGGACTAAAGAAAATGATACCCATTCCCTCCAAAACAATTAATTTTGAGTGGGCCCTCAGGATAGGAACTAAACGCTCTCTAAACATCCATGATAAAATATTGAAGGACACAGTCATCAACAGATCTTCGGGGCAGAAACCCACAGCTGCAGCAATATTATCAATACATAGACCATGTCATGACTGGTAGACTTTGTCTCACTGGATGTCATCAATTCAATGACTCTTGTATTCTTTTCATCCCCCTATTTTATGATGTTACCTGAGCTTTGAAGAGGAAGTCACAGCATCCCATTTGGAGCACAGAATTCAACCAACACTCAATCGGAATACTTTGGCTTGTTATGCATTAACTTTCCCAGACTCTAGTGATAAGCTTCTGTGGTGAAAATTTATCGCTGGGCATAAACCTGAGTGTAAACAGATACATTGGGACATACCACCATTTAAGCAAACAACAGTTAAACATCCCTCCCTTATGGCTTATGAGCTCATAATTAGGGTCTCTTAAATAAGATTATGACAGAACCAAGCATGAGGTCCTTCCTGTGAAGTAGAGCCTCAAATGTGTTTATTGGAAAGATCTTTAAAAATAATCAGTTTAGACTGCAGCCAGTATCTACACACACAGTCCCATTCTTATACAAAATAAAATAAAAAATAAATTAATCTTCCTAGCTTTATAGCTGGTTCCTTGTTTCTGGTATATCTGTACTTAAACATGTTTTTGTAAACACATTCCCTAACAATACCAAATAAATAAGCACTTAGTCTTTCTTTTATCTCATATTTTTATTTTGTCCACCTTCCTTACTTTCAAATTATTTCAATTGATTTTTAAACACAGTTTGAGGAGTGTGTCTGTGTCTGTGTGTGTATGTTTGTGTGTGTGTTGTCTGAGTTCACTGAAATAATTGATCTATGCTGGCATGCCCAATCTTTTGATGTAATACACCACCATCCACAAATTTTATACTCAAGAATGGAACTAATTACAAAATATTTGCAAAATATTGTTCTCATAATTTTAAGGACACTGATGTGTTTTTTGTATTGGATAATGTTCAAACTTACCTTTGTGTTTATTTGAATTCTCTTTCAAATAAATTTGAATTATATCATGGTAAATAAGGTTTATTCTTAACATGTTTTATCTCTTATTCTTGATATTTTTTGAGTTTTTAAATTCAAAATAAAGCTAGTTTTTCAATGGTTTAATTATTTGAAGAGTAATTTACTTTCAATTAATATAAGTTTTGGACATTGATTTCATGTCTGCATAATCTGAAAGTAAAAGGGATATCAAGTCACTGCAGGACTAGGCACATCCTCTCCCACTGAGGTTAGAAAATCCAATCCACTTAGGGGGCGGGGCTATGTCATGGGGAGACTAGGAGAATGAGTTCTGAGAATGAGACGTGAAGTGAATAAATAAATATAGTAATGGAAAGAAAGAGCATGTATTGTTCTCTTGTTAAATAAACTTTGGAAATGTTGACTAATAAATGTATAATGGAGCTGGGCGGTGGTGACGCACGCCTTTAATCCCAGCACTTGGGAGGTAGAGGCAGGTGGATTTCTGAGTTTGAGTCCAGCCTGGTCTAAAGATTGAGTTTCAGGACAGCCAGGGCTCCACAGAGAAACCCTGTCCAAAAATAAATAAATAAATAAATAAATAAATAAATAAATAAATAAATAAATAAATGTATAATGGAGAAGCTATATACAATATCCAGAACCCAGTCCAGAAATTAATAAAGTCAATCAACATAGTTATTTAATATACATGTTATACTTCAATGGTGTTGGGTAAAATAGAAGGCAGACAGAAATTCAAAATAATAACACAAACATGTAGGCTGAAGAAGAGGCAAGTTGGCTTTATTGAATCTCCCAGCTACCTGAAATAGGCATTAGTTAATGCACAGATTCTGTGGAGGTATGTTGCTGGAGACCATGGGAGAGCAGAAAAGCATAGCATAACTGATCCAACCAGAGCAAAAAAAAAAGTGGGAGACCAAACCTATGTAACTTTTTGTGTCATTCTAAGCAAAAATCACAAACACTCATCCTGCTTTGCTACTTTCCAAGTCCTCTCCAGCTACACTCTTCAGATCCAACCCAGCTAATAAAGGCATCAGGTTCTGAGATTCTTTGACAATCTCAAGGTTCCAAATTATGATCACAGTGTTAAAAGGTAAATTTAAGAGTTTAGAATGTGACTATAATTTTTATTTTAGGATGACAATCTCTACTTAAATGATCAGAAACTCAAATTCTGAGATTTATCAGTCTTGATCCTTGTTTGTGAAGCCTTATGACTGACTAAAAATATTACAGTGAGAACAATGTAAAAGTGGTAGCTATGTTGTTTTAAAAATAACTTAAAATGTACACATATCTGTATGAGGTGTTCCTTTGTAATGGAAGTAACAAAGGAGGGAGAAAAACAGAAGTAAAATGATTAGAAGAGGAGAGAGTAGAAAAAATAAGTAGGTCCGCTACTGTAGAATCATTTGCATATTATAAAGACATTACATATATTTTAATATGTAAGTAATTAAAATCAATTTTAGTATGGGTCATAAGAATGTTTCAAAATCTTTTTCTGGAATGATAGGAAATATATTTCTTCTAAATAATTTTATATATTCATGACATCTTAATACAATTTTCATTTTAAAACAAAACTTCCATTTACTTCCTTTTAACTGCTTTTTCTGTCTCTATTTTTTATTTGTTGCTTGTTTTTCTTCTGGGATAATTATAAACTATATGTCAAATTTATTCCTTGGGATAGTAAAAATAACGGTGTGATGTTTCTGGCCCATCTCCTTGTCCATAATCATTTAATTATAGATTACATTACCAAGTGAACTGTAGAAGGAATTCTGTAATTTTTTGCATGTTTAGAGCTCTTGGGGTTTGTATTATCTTTTGCTTTGTCATAAGTCTGGTGACATTTAATTTATCATTTGCATACTTTATTAATATGTTCATAAAAATGACATGAGAGTAATTGTGAATTTTTTCAATGCAATGTTTTTATTGAGTTTTTGGAAAATTTACATCACACACTTCAATGCCACTCACTTCACACACTATGTCCTCTTACTCCACTCTTGTGACCTAGCTAACCCGCCAAAATTAAAAAAAAAATTAATAAATAAACAAATAAACAAGAACAACAAAACATGTCCAATTTGTGTTATCGAAATAGTCACTGGAGCATGGCCAAACTCTCAGTGGCCTGCCCCTTAAATAGAACAGTCTTCCCTCCTGCACCCCCACCAAAAGCCATCTATTGCATAGAATTACATTTCAGCATTCTTATCACACCTTTAAAGAGTTCGCTTTGATGGCTTCTTATTAAGCTGCTACATTTGGGGGGCAGGGATGAGGGGTTATCATAGAAATGTTCCATGTCTCTCTGTCTCAACTGGGCATCGGGAACCATGGGCTTCCACATGGTTTCTGATTACAGCATGGACCCCTGGCTATAGTCGGAGCATGGATCCAGACAAGGTCTTCAGAGGCAACTTGTACCATGGACATAGACATAACCTTCGTGTCTGCATAGACCATGGATATCTGTAGGACAGTAAGCAGTACTATAGGCTATTGACATAAACCGTGCCCCAGCTATATCAGGACCACTTACCCACATATGGCCGGCCCCTGGTGGTACTACAGCACGTAGACATCAAAATGGCTTTAGTCATTGATGTGGATCAGGAATATGCACATGACCTTGAGGGGCAACACAGTTACAGACTTCAACAGAGACCTTGACCACACCAGTACCACGGAATCAAATGTGGCCCTCTGCAGCTCCACAGAACACAGGAATTAACATGGCATCAGGTGTTTGCACAGGCCACTCACATTACCAAGCCCTCCTGAGGCAGCAAAGCCCAAGGACTCAGTCAGCGACATAGACAATGTACATCCATATACATAAACCTGGGAGTTCATCATGCCCTGGGGAAGGAGCATGGAAAAAAAAAAGACACCAAAATGGCCTGTAGTGTCATTGTAGAGTACGGTGGTCACTTGAGGCAGCCCAGTCCAGAAAGCAAACCATGCATCATTTTGGGATTCAGTTGTTGCCCAAAGCCTTGGTGATCACAATGCAGGGCAGTGTCTTTGAGGGCTGAGTCCGTGACTGCATAAGCTCCAGGATGCTGCAGAACACTCCGTGGAACCCCCTGGGCAACAACATTTTCCACCATTGGCCTCAGCCCTCTCTCAACCTGTCAGACCATAAAATCTCCAGTTCCACCCCTCTCCATAGAGGATGGCTGCTCTGTGCTCTGTCATCTCTCCCATATCTATATCAAACATTCTTTCATCCTGGTGACACCAACCTCGTTAATTATTTTTCATGTTCATTTTCTACGTATGACCTAAATATTAGTGTGAACAGTTATTTTAAAATTATTTGGCTAGAAGAATGTAAGCTATCCATATCTTATTTGTATAATGGGTTTTACTATCAATATTTTATTGTTTTACTTTTCTATCTTTATTTTGTGTTTGTCTGTGTGTACATTAGTTCTGTTCATGCAAATGTTTGTACATGTATGTTATAAAGGTACATGTGAAGGCCAGAGGTGGATTATTGCTAGTTGTCTTACTGACCCAGAAGTTTGTCAGTTTAGCTAGGCCGGCTGATCAGAAAGTTCTTAGGACTCAACCATCACCAGCCCTAAATGCTGGGGGTATAGGGATACAAGATCATGCTTGTCTTTATTGTAGATACAGGGATCAGAGCTGAAGTCCTGCCGCTCACCTACAAGTGCTGCTACTGAGTCATCTCGCATCACAAGTGTACATTCATTCTACATTTTACAAAGCAAGAATTCAAAATTTGGAAAGAAAATGTTTCATTCTGTGCTCTCCCTTGTCTGTTATGTCCTAAATCATTGGAATCATTGATTGTTTCACTTCCTGATGTCCCATGCTAGGTTTGCCTTGGAATGCTCACCATTATGGCAGTTCAGTGCTATGGTTTTCTTATAGCTAAATTTGATTGACACTATTAAATTACAGACCTGCAACCATGACTTTTAGAACACCTAGACTGCGTCATTGTCTGTGAGATAATGTTTTGACTTTCCCTAAGATGTTGTGAGAAATATAATCACAGTTTAGGTTTAACATGTGGCTTTTCTGTAGTGTATCTGTGATATTATCTGAGCTTTTCTTTCATCGTAATGAATTTCTTTGTTATTCAGTATTCTTTGTGCAACTGACTCAGAGCCTCAGTGTTACTTATTAATATAATGTAAATTTTTTAATGATAATATTGGTTATGATCATGAATTGAATTGAGAATCATTTTATGCAAATTCTACTTTTAAATATTATGGCTTTTTGCTGGACGGGGCAAATATCAATGTTTCAAAAAATGTTTAAAATATATCTGAGAATCCCTTCCTTCCATTTCTTTACAATAGACGCATCTCTAGAGATAGTAGTTGGTTTGATGAAGAACTAAAAAATATATCATTTTAAAATTAATGTATATCTTTCTTTGATTAGACGGCTATTGATATACCATACTAATTACTAGAAACTCTTAGATGACATGAAACAATTCCCCAAATAACATTACTTAAAAGATAGCCAACAGGAAAATATTTTTCCTCCCTGCTATTTGACTATATGTTGTAGTCATTTGGAGAAGAAATGTTTTCAGCATCTTCTTTTATGCCTAAAACAGTTGGTAATAATTGGTACCTAAGGCTACTAAAGATTTGGATTATTCTAAAGCCCTTCTCTGTCTCAAATGAGTAAGATTGCCATTACCCTGTGATTAGATGAAAATGCAATATAGTAAAGTTCTTATTGTTGTAATTCATCAATGTTAGAGGACAGAGTGTAAAACCTAAGCATTCCTCCTGGCAAATAGAGGGTGTTTAAGGTTATTTTGATTTTTTTTTTTTTTGGATCTGCAGATGTCTCTCTACGAATTTCTTAGATTAAAAAAGACTATACCATACACCAACAATGAAAATGAGTCTCATTCTTCTTTCCTTCTCATTGCTTCTTCTGAGTTACTCTTGTAGGAAGATTCATTAATTTGACCTTAGACTCTGGCATATAGAATACTTAGGCTTCTGTGTTACTAAATTGGGTTCTTAACTACCTAGTTTTGAAAATAGATGAGTTGTTTCATTAGTATTATTGCTACTTCTATGAAAAATATTTGGTGTATTGTGTAGGCTAACCAAGGAGTCACAGAAGTGCAAATAGATGATCTCTCTTCTTGAGTACTAAACTCATAAAACCTCTAAGAGTAGTGCTCAGTTGAAACATGTGTTTCCATCTTGTAATGATTACAATTAAGAATGAACTTTAAGCACTGCCCGGTGAAGTGAATATGCTCTTCTTCGGGAGTAGACATACAAAATCAGGTCAATCAAGGTGCATGCAAGCCCCATACCTGGAATTAGATATAAAGCTAAAAAACATATAGATGAAGAAAGAAGGTCTGTCATTCGGAAGTTATATTAGCCATGGTATGGAGGTAGTTTTTACTATGTCTTGCCTAGATATAGAAGTAAAACTTTAAATTAGTCCATTTTCCACCAAGTCTAGGAGAATATAGTAGATATCAATGAAAATATATGATACAACAAACAAACCTACATAGAGCTTTTTTAATATTAAGTAATATATTTGTTAACATTTATGTTATGAGACAGTATTTTATGCAGCTCTTAAAGGTCTTGAATTTCATTTGAGGGCACCAAATTTTTTTTTACCTTTAAATTTTCATAGAAGAAACTTTTTCTGGCAGTTACAATTTAAGTTGTAACTGATGAATATTTATACCCAGAGTGGCAAATCTAAATTCCTTTACTTTATGGGTTAAAGTTTCAATAAGAATTTTGAGGATAACAAAATTGTACATGAAACTCCAGAATATTTTAACATGATACTTGAAAAATTACATCTCCAACATTTGGCAGAGCTCTTTAAAGTCCATATTTACCATGTCTTTATGTTTACTCTAACTCTTTTTTATTTTATTCTCTTCTAATTCACCTGAGTCTTACATTAAAGCTGCAATTTCAGAAATTTAAGGTACGCTTTCAAGGTGTTACTGGTTTCTGGAGCATTTTCTTTATAGGAATGTTAAACACATTTATCAAAATTATAGTAATTGATTCACCCTTGGAATCTATGAGTTTCATACCCATGGATTCTTATAATAATTTACAGTACTAAGAATGTATTCCTCCTTTTGAGTGGGCATTAAATCTATAAGAAGCACCTAGCTTCCCTCAAGTTGTTCATGTCACTCCTACACCCATTACTATATATCTTGTTACTCCAGTCATTGTTGAATGTTAAATTCTGTAATTTCTTATTCTTAAGTTTTAAATTAGACTTCTATTGATTAGATATCTAAAATAGTTTATTTATTCCCTGTCGCTTATTGGGTATATTTATTCTGCTCTTTTGAACAAAATATTTTTTCAATGTCTGATACATATTTTAATCAGTGGGCATGAATTCCTTTCATCTCTTTTTGTGCTGTGAAGGTTTTGTTTTTTCCGACAATTTTGGTGGACAGTTTTCCTGTGTTCTGAAACTTGATGTTTTTCCGAACTCAGAATGTGTCTTTCGATGTTCTTCTGGCTTTAAAAAGTAGTTGTTGAATAATCAGGTGTAGTTCTGATAGGTGAGCTTTATATGTGGCTTGATATTACTCTCTTGTAGCTTTTAATACTCGTTCTGTATTCTATATATTTAGAGTTTTGACTGTAGCATGATATGGGTTTCTCTTTTCTTGTTCTTTCTCTTTGGAATTCTGTATGGCTCTGGTACCTAGATGGTCATCTCTTTCTCTAGGTCAGAGATATTTTGTTCTGGGATTTTATTGAAAATATTTTGTATGCCTTTGCTCTTATGTTATGTCCAGAACTCAAAGGTTAGTTGCTTTCATGTTGTCCCTGAGTTCTCCCACAATGTGTTCATACTTATTTTTAAAACATGTCAATGACCTTCACTGAGTAATTCAATTCCTCTCTCTTGTTTCTTTTTCCACATTCTCAGTTTCTTATATAATCCATTCTATAGAAGAGAGTTTGAGCTAATGTTTTTATTTAGCTTATTGAGTTATTTTATTTTAAGTCCCTTTTCTGTTTGGGTTTTCTTCAGCAATTTCATCCTTCTTCATACACTAGCTTGGTTTCCTTGCTTTATTCATGTTTAGTTCCCTTGCAGTCTATTACTGTTGAGTTGTTTGAACATACATCTATTAAAGTTTTTTTCCAATAAATATTGTCTGGAAGTTTCTAAAGTTATTTTCAGTAGATGTCATTATTATGGGACAAGTGGAGGAGGTATGTCACCTTGGTTTTACACTTTGCTGTTCCTAAACTATAACTTGAACAGCAGAAATAAGTTCATTGAGCTTTTCCATCGTTCGTGTGTTGTTAATTTTTAACATTCTAGTCTCATTTTCCTTAACTGGTCGTATTTATAGGCTTCTGAGCAGGATTAAGTCCTAATAAAGTTAAGATGTCCCTTCCTCAGGTCTTCCGAGTCTTCCACTGGGAGTCAGATGCTGTGTTGTGACAACTAAAACCTCTCACCAGGATTGGCACTTTCTCTGTGATTTGTAAGACCCGTCACATAAGCGTTGGCCTTACCTACAGTCAGATCCAGTCACCATCACTTCCTCAGCTGTTGCTCTGTCTGGTGAGAGATGTGTAACTTACACAGCACTTAGATAACTAACACACAGTCAAATATGGCCACTACTGAGGGTCCACAATGTGGAACTATATAAGCACCTACAGTATTTACTGAGGCTCAGGACCAGTTTATAAAATATATTTTTTCAATAAAGTTATGAATATTTTCTTATTCCATGTGCACATTCATTATTCTACCATAGACCTTACTATACTGATGTCCTTGATGGTGCATGCATATGTACGTACATTCATACATGCATAGATATATACATACAATGCAAATTAAATCAAACAGGCTACTTATATCATGCTCAATAAATCACATATTTAAAAAATGTGAATTACAAATTTCTAGGCGGATTGAACATTGTTTAATGTGTTTATATACCTATATGTGTGTCTCCTGTTTCCTACTGAGTTGCAACTCTTTTCTGAGACATTTCAACTTGATTACAGGTCATTGTTTGTAGACACAATTATATACTAAAAAAAATGTATTTCTCAAATGATGTGAACCTATTGCAGTCTGAGTTCTTTGTAATATCCTTAGTTTTTTTATTTTATATTTCCCCAATTGCCAATATGCTTCAAGATACTATATTTTTGTTTTCTTGGTAACGAATTGTAAACATAAGTAATAGGGATTGATGTACAAACATAGATGGATAATAAATACATACATCATTAACAATGCACAATATTTATAAATAACTTTATATTATTTTTTATATTTTCCCTATTTTGTATTGATTATATCATAAACATGTGAAATATCCTGAAAGTTAATCCTTAAAAGATAATTGTACTTAAAAATTTGTAAGTTTTTTTTTTCTTTCTCTCTCTCTTTTTTTTTTTTTTTTTTTTTTTTTGAGACAGGGTTTCTCTGTATAGTCCTGGCTGTCCTGGAACTCACTCTGCAGACCAGGCTGGCCTCGAACTCAGAAATCCGGCTGCCTCTGCCTCCCAAGTGCTGGGATTAAAGGCGTG
This sequence comes from Grammomys surdaster, assembly GCF_004785775.1. NCBI lineage: Eukaryota > Metazoa > Chordata > Mammalia > Rodentia > Muridae > Grammomys > Grammomys surdaster. The sequence goes on from NW_021604622.1 coordinate 15,300,219, forward strand.
TGGCACCACCGCCCGGCTTTTTCTCTCTTTTAAAATGTTGGCAACTGATGTTTCTTTCCTTTATCATTAATTATCTATCAATATTAAAACCTGTATATAAATGGGAGATGGAACTATGTTAGCGAGAGTTAGTATGATCAAGGTACTTAAAACGAAGTGCTATAATTAAACTAATAATTATGAATAATAATGTATACTAAAATATACCTATATAAATACCCCCTCCTTTTAAAACTGAATTCATATGACTACTGTATGCTTAATAGCAAGTGATACATTAGCGAGAATGCTTTTGTCACTAAGAGTACATCCCAGGCTGTACTCACTGTACATGGAGTACAGATCAGTGTCAAGCAGTTGTGTACAGACAACATTTTGATAAAGTACAAGTCACATTCCTGAGCTGTCATAGAATTTATAGGCTTTATCTTGTTTCCCTTGTCCAACCTTATATCATTCACTATCAAAAATATAGCCCCGACACTGATAAAATGTTGCTGTTTCTTTTGTTCAAAAAATACTGTACCTTTGGAGACTCTCTATAAAACACGATTCTGACGCTGAAGAAATGGCATTTGGTGTTTGATCACTCACATTAATATTGTTTTATTTTTATGTCAAACAGTAAAAAAGCAGTAACACTGACTTACTGATGACAGTTTTATTTGTGAACTGTTGGCATGGGATGCTGCTACTAGTTTACTGGACGTAGGAACAAGCTAAGAAGCAAGGATTTGCTAGAAACACACAGGGAGTTGTGCATGAGTAAGGTTTCCATTTAGCCTTACGATCGCAAATATCATACCACTCAACCACCTACAGAACAAGCTGCACATTTATTATAGAAATCTCACTGTTAGGTTGTAATTATAAGGGTTGTGAATGAGAAATTGGATACTTTCATCACAATGTTTCACATTACTGGTTTTGGTTAATTCTAAGAATTGAGGCATGGAAAAGCTTATCAGTCAATAACTCAAAATTTATTTCAGAGGTTTTAAAACTTGTCAAAGTACTTTACAAATAACTGTACACAGATCCATTAGTAGAGTAAAATGAAATTTATGGTCAAGTTTTTTGTTTTTAAAACATGAAAATTATTAACTAATGATTAAAATTGTAGATATAAGACAATTTTTTCTTTCTATACATAACTTCACAGTATCACACACATCAAATGAAACAAATCCTATAATTATTGTGTAGTTCATAATGAATCACAGTAATAGTTTCTGAAAATGTAGTATGTATGTAGTGACCATTAAAGATATGTATGTGCCTGAGTGTATAGATTGTGTTTAAAGAGATAATGATAAAATGTAAGGATCGTCATTAGAAACTTACATATGGTAAAAATGTTTCTGAAATACTTACATTTTTGCATTTGTTCTCCCTTCTCTAAGAAACATGCATTTTTCTCTAGTGGTATTAATTGTTATCCTTCATTTCATCCCCTTTATCATTACTAAATCCCTACTTAGGTATATAAGTTATTTATGATCAATGACATTACCACTTTAATTTGAAGAGTTAAAGCAAATTTTGTCTTGCTATCCAATTTATGATTTAATAATGTAGAATTTTCTGTTTTATTTAAGATATTTAATATCACTTAGTATATTTTCTGTGTTTTATAAATGAATCTTATTTGCTATTAAATAATACCTTTCAACAGAAGAATTACCTTATCAAATTTGATGTCAGATGTCTCTTTTGGTACCAACTAAACAGTTATTTTTAGCCATAGCATTTTCCTTACATTCTGCTTTAATGGTGCTATATATCTTTTTCATTTAATCTCATAAGGAATATTAAATATAAAATTGACTATGAGCAATGAGCAACTTGGTGAGCATTCATTAAATTAAAAAGAAATAATCATTACAACAACTAGGTAAACCATGGCTATACTTCACAAATTTTCTATAATCTTTGTTTAAAATATCTCTGTAGAAGAAGCTGGAATGAATTTGCAAAATAAATAGTGTTCCATTGCACATTTTTATTGTAATGTACAACTATAATCACTAATGCAAAATGTTAATTTCTTATCATATTGTTACATTTCAGAAATCCAATATTTAATATTAAACATGTATATTAAACTAAAACCTAAAGTGAGAAGAAAAGTGAATTTTATAATTTTGACAGTGTAGGTTGGACATCCATGTATAATGTAAAAGTGTAGCAACAGTTTCACAAAATTATAATCACTTTTTTTATAGTTTGTCTGCATTGTCATTATAGAAATATGAGGTTATTTGAAGTAACAGAACACCACCATAATCTGTCATTTTCAGTAATTTTATATCTGTTGTTTTCCTGTCTTCATACTTTATAAGTCTAAACACAGGTGATGAGCAAGCTTTCTGCCCTCTTCTTGCAATAGAGTGAGAGGAGAAAGAAAAGAAAATATGTAGCCCCTGAGTGCAAGATCCCTCCAGGAGTCCCTCGCATCTCAGTCTATTATGTCTTGTTTTGTGTCATAGGTGTTTGGAAGCAAAACAACCATGCCTAGTCTCAAACTATCTTCTCATGAGCACGTTACACAATACTGAGAATAGTGAAAAAGAAAAATATAGAGAATACTTCCAAACATGATAGCAAGAAGAGAGAGAAAAATAGGCCTCATTTACAGGATTCTCAGAGATTTGTTTTTGTTTTTGTTTTTTAACTTTCAAATGAACAGGATTTTAAAAATGATAATAACTCTGTATATCTGTGTATGTGTTTGTGTGTGTGTGTGTCCTGGGCATACATGTATGTGTATTAAAGATATCAGCAAATTGATAATCATTAAATTGAATTGAGGTTTTTATCTTAAAAAATAACCATATGGTTTTCAGACACAGATTTTGTTTTCAATTTCTAATTAAACATTTCAAGCCAATTTAAAATCAGTAAGTCTTAATACCAGTACAGCCTCATTTAAAAGATGAGTTGAAATGTAATTATTTAAAGGGACAGAATAAAGTAGTATAAAATTATATGGTACAAAATGTGTTCGAAGAACTTATGAATCATTTAGGATAACAATCTCAGAATGGGAAGGGATATAAGCATGCATTTACTAAGCTACACAAGCATGTTTGCTTTCGTGCTTCTAAACACCACGGTGCCTGTGACTTCTCCAAATAACTGAATAATGAGCATTCATTCTAAGATTATTTTACTTTTTATGACTTGAATTCAAGGACACTTTCAACTTCTTTGCTTGCTCTTTTGCTAATACAAAAAAAAAAGTAATAACAGGAGTCATTTGAAGATATATTTTATCTCCTAGGTGATACAGCAAAGCTAGTAAAAGGAAAGGCAAAACATTCATCTTCACTTCAGGGAATGCTAAGAAAGGGTGCCATAATATATTAATTAGGGGAACAAAGAACTACCAAAAGTAAAAGAAAGAAAGCCAATATATTGTTTAGAATATACCAAAATAAACACAAAATGACATGTGGAGATTGTATAGGAATGGATTAGAGTCAGGAATGAGTATATTTCTAAAATGCAAGAGCTTTAATTTATAAATTTATTGAAATAAACATCAAAATTCTACTCAGGGAGTTTCACGGAATTTTGTTTATTGCCTTGCTTGTTCTTTGACTATTTATGCTTATTGTCTTGTTTGTTCCTTGACTATTTGCGTCTATTGTATTGCTAGTCCATCAACCTAGAACTGACCTGAATACTTGAATGTAATTCAAATGATATAAAAGCAAAAAGGAGGGGTGCGGATAGTGATACGGGGTTCTATGGAGGGGAAATGGGGCAAAGGGTCGACATCTGAAATGTAAATAAATAAAATATCCAATAAAAAAATTGAAAACACTTCTGCTCAGTTTCGAAGTTATATTCATTTTTTAAAAATAGACAAATTGAAAAGAAATTCCAAAGAGTTGTGAAAATAGTTCTATTTATATACATTTTATTGAGAAGCCAAGTTATTTTTTATTATTTTATCTTTAATTATGCCTTGTTCATTATGGAATATATAGTTTTAATTAGAAGTAAGAATAGCTTTTCTCCCCAAGAATTTAATAAATTTGGCATTTAGTGGTGGTGAACAGAATTCATCTCTCATATCTAATGAAGGGATTTATGCATTTCTAGGGCACACACAGGCTAATTAGAATCATGCTTATGTTTTCATTAATGGACGCAGAATAAAATTCCTCAAAGTCATGATAAAAATATACATAATGAGGAACAGAAGTCACTAAAGTAAATGATTCATAGTTCTCTAAAAGGAGAAGTTGGTTCATTCATTCAAAGTTTTGGAAACTAATTGTAAAATATTCACATATGAAGGTAATCTTACCCACTCTTAACTATTGAAATTTTACAAACCTTCATATTCTCCTTTAATAATATTAAATAAGCAGCTCTATGTTCATACTAAGGTTCAAAGTTTGAGCTAGGAAATGTGGACACATCATAAAGTTGTTAGTGGTTATTGCTCTTTTTTTATATTTTTGTAATAGTATGTAATTTATGCATATTACTATTTATTAAAACTGAATTAATGTAGGAGGTACTATCTTTGAGAAAGTGTTACTTATACTGTTAAGACAGAGAATTTAAATGGTCAGTGACAGAATGTTATATTTTAAAATATATTTTAACTTAGATTTTTTTATCCAAATCGTTCTAAAAAATGCAGAGAGAGGTTTAGACAAATTCATACTGATACAACAGTGTTATTGTTATTTTATTACAGTTTTATAAGCATCTCAAATACAGATGCAATTCTGTATGAATGTTATAAATTTTAAAACTGAGGTTTGAAAGATAAACTCATTCACCCAAAGTTTTCAGCTATTCAGTAATAGAGCAAGGATTAAAAGTGTTCTAGGAACACCTAAACATACGTTTTCTTGCAAAGACTGAAATATTTAGAGTTAAAATCTTGGATTCCATCCTTTTGTCATATACACAGTGATATTGTTGTTAATTATGAAAAAATTAAAAGAGTAGCATATAAATTTAAGCACCTTAATCTGGTGTCAACTGGGAACAGGGTCTTCATGGCAATGGTCTTAACGGGATTATTATGGCTATTTCCATGTTAAGGCTGGACATGGAAGAAACAGGTCATTAGAAAGAAACAGGTCATTAGATGGCTAGGAGTTCAACCTTGCCACAGGTTTCATTTCTATATGTTTGACATTTTCCACTGCTTTGAACACGTTAAAGAGTGTGTGTTACAAATATTTATATAAAAGCTGTGTTGCACTGAAATGTCCTATTTCTCAGGAAATGTTCTCAGAGGACCTAAATTTAAGCTTCCAAGGTAATTGCTCTCCAAAGTTTGACTGTGAAGATGGTAACTTAGTCATCTTTTAACAACACTAAGAAAGGTGATCAAGGCCAAACAAAAAAATTCTTTGCCTATCATAATCCAAGTGTCGAAAATAAGAGTCATTGTTAGCATATTATATCTCAACATATTATTTATTTGGTACATGTTCATCTATCCTAATATTTCCATTTGATTATTTAGCCTTCGTATGACTTAGATTTCCAGATGATCATCTCACCACATCCTCTTACCATGTGTCCTTCGCTTTCTCTATTACAGCAAGATTTCAAATGTAGGTTGAGCTGAGTATAAATCATAAAAGATCTAGATTTCTGGAAAACTCTTCTTATTGTTTCTGAAATATTTCATCTCAGTCTGGGAGTCTTATTCTGCCTTTGATCATTCAGTATCCACATAAAACACACACATACAACCTTTGTATTTATAGTAAGCCTTAATTAGCACTAAATCTTGGCATATATCTACCCTCTATGCTATTAGAATCTGTTTTCTAGACAATAATCCCGCTATGTAATTTGTCATGTTACTGGGCTGATCCTAACTCCAATTAGCCTAGGCACATGTCCATTATTTTTATTCTTATGCCATGTTGTCTTCTCTTCTCTCCATCTTCTTCTTCCTCCTCAGGTTCTCGTCTGACCCCAAGCCTGGGAACCCAAAATCCTGCCTATCTCTCTTCTGCCCATCTACTGACTGTAGGCATCTTTCTTCATCTTCACCAATCAGGGATAACTTGAAGGACAGGTTATATAACATTACTTGGGCATGTTACTTGGGTTCATGCAGAATCTTTCTTCCTGGGGGCAACCAGTACTTATCCTTACAATACCTATCAGAAAATAAAACCTCAACAATTTATTACTTTCCTTATTAATTGAGGACAAAGCAACTGAATGCTGTTTTATTATTATCTTAATTTTCTTGGATTTGATTAAAGTAGTATGTTAGTTTCATTTTATAACACCCTGGTCACCCTCATCAACCTAGGGAAGAAGTTTACTTGGCTTGGGACTCCAAGTTACACAGTATCATTTTGAGGAAGTCAACGCAAGAGCTCAGGAGACAGCTACATCAGGCTACTGTCAGTAAGCACTTCTCAGCATCCACAATAGTGTCTGGGTTTGGTGACTGTATATGGGATGGATTCATAGGTGGGCAGTCTTTGGATGACCTTTCCTTCAGACTATACTCCACACTTTGTATTTGCTCCCATGTGTATTTTGTTCCCACAGAGCTCCCAGGGACTAAACTACCAACCAAGGACTACAAATGGAGGTACCCATAGCTCCAGCTGCATATGTAGAAGAGGATGACTTTTTAGGGCATCAATGGGAGGAGAGGCCCTTGGTTCTATGAAGGCTCAATGCCCCAGTGTAAGGGAATGCCAGGGCAGGAGGTAGGTGTGGGTGGATAAATAGGTGAATGCCCTCATAGAAGCAGGGAGGGAGGATGGGATAGAGGGTTTGCAGAGGGGACTGGGAAAGGAAATAACATTTGAAATGTAAATAAACAAAATATCCATAAAAATGGGGAAAAAAGCAGGAGCTCAAGCACCTAGTCATATCACACTGACAGTTAAGAACAAAAAAGAAAATAAATTTACTCTCAATTGCATTGATTGTCACAAAAAAAAGGAAGAAAAATATATCTGCACATGCTGCTTATACAGAAGGCTTTCTTCCCTCATATACAACTGAAAGTTTAGCCCTGTGAAGTGATGTCTTCCACAATGGCTTGTGCCTATCTACATCAAAATCAATCAATGGGAAACTCTACAGACATGATCACAGGGGAGGTTTAGAGAATTCATCAATTGGGTTTCTTTTCAGTTAATTTTAGGTTGTGTAAGGTTGATATTTAAAGCTAACCAGCATATTTAAATACATTAAACAGCATAAAATAAAAACTAAAATAGAATTGTGTAAATATCTCTTTCATTTCCCCTGAGGAGGTGAGAGCTGTACTCAAGCTTGTGTATACAGGACTTGGGCTGAGCCCACAGTGTTTCCTTCTCTGTACTAACTATGCCTAGTTCTGGAACATTTAGCCTCCATAAACTCTAATACTCCAAGCCAACTGATTCAATCTGAGTTTTCTCTGCTTCGCCTCATACTAACTTTGGCAATATGTTCTAACCCTCTGGCTCCTTCTTAGTCTCTGGCTCATTCTGTTTTCACCTGTGTAGAGCTTGTTCTTTCTGTGATCTGTCTCTATATAACTATCCTTGTAAAACTGCCATTCATGTTTCAACTTCTCTTTCTCTATAAAGTAACCTCTTCTTCCTGTGCTGTTCTCATGAGAGTTGAGAATATCCTATCTTGGACACATTCTGTCAAATCTTTCTCTGAATAATCCATCTATCACTCAATTTGACATCTCTTTGAAATATGGCTGCTTTTTTCCTGAGAAATCAAACCTAATCCATCTTGGGACAAGACTCCATGTTACAAAACAAAAACAAAACAAAAACAGACAAAAAGGAAAAGCTGAACCCAAGGTGTATCCAAGTACCAGGAAGGACCCTAAGTCTTTTCCTTGGCTAGAATTACTCCCTAGCTACTTCCTAGTAACAGTTAATCAAAGATCAGTCTGATTGTCTCATATGTATCTTCAGACCATTTGATTGTATACAGTCTTTCTTCAGAGCATCAACCTGTCAGCTTACAATAGTCGCTGAATTAGATACTTGCTAGGAGGGACCCCACCTCACTTGATCCCATTTTCTATACATTGTCCCAGTGAGAATTCGAGGCTGCTTCACCAAACCATCCTGTGGGTTAGCAGTGTGTAAGCCCAAACTTGAGTTTGTATTAAAGAGTCCCTAATGTGACTGCATCTAATTCTACTCCTGGTTGATCTTTTTGGCTCATGAACATGGCACAACACTTCTACAAACTAACCTTAACGTCATTGTTTTGGACTAAATATGTGTACAAAGACATGTCTGTATTCTAGGCAGACCATAGTGTAATCCAGGAAGTGTCTATATTCTGGTTGAATTATATAGACCTAGAAGATCTTTGGATATGATCCGTTGCCAGAGAAGCCATGTTCCTAGTCACAAATTCTTTGACAGAATGACAATATGCATGACACTGTTGAAACACGGTCTGAATATTATCTTAAATTCTGGAAGTATGAAGGACTACTCGTGTTTCATTATGCGTTATGTTGGGTCCACATCTATAAAAGGATAGCAGATTACTTTCAAAGACAGTAAAGATCAGGAACCATGGTCCCCCTTTGTACTGTCTTTATTCCTATAATTAGAACATGTTTATTTACTGTACATCTTGCCTTATAATTTAGAATAAAATAATAACTAATGTGAGCCCTGTGTGTTGCCAAGAGCAGTATGTCTTGCAGTGGGTATTTTATGTTCTGTCACAAATTACTGCATGTGTATTCCAGTATACTCTCTCATAATTAAAAGAGAAATGGCTTGGCAAGCTTGACGTGTGTCTTTGACTATGCATCTCAAGGATAAGCTCTAACTTGTAATCAGGCACTTTATTTGGAGGCTGTAGTGGAATATGTCACTCCTCTCTGCTTACCATCAGCTGGGTCTCTATTAATTTTCTAGACTGCTATAACCATTGCATAGCGTCCACTGCAGCAGTAAGGGAGTTTCAGGACTCCTTTGCTCTTGTTTTTTTTCTTTTCTTTTCTTTTTATGTCTTCTGTGTCTAACTGGGAAAACCCTGCTATGTTTAAAATACTACATTAAATTAGAATAATTATACCAGTAAAATAACTCCAACTCATGATAAACTAAAAAGCATGAGGGACTCAGAGAATGGAAGGCCACAAGAAAGCAAGATCATTTCACACAGTGTGATCTTCTCACTGGGATTTGTGTCCTCACTCATCAACACAGACACACATGGCTATAAAATAAAGATGAAAGCAAGACTGAGGAAGACTGTAGTAAAGCACGTCCAACAGCATCATGACCCCCCCGATTGTGACTAATTAGCATTCTAGACTCAGTATTTTCATTCTTTATTCTATTTGATGTCTTACACTGGATCCCTAGGTATTTAGCTTTTACTTCTGCTATTGTTACAGGCAATCCATTGTGTATTTGATGTTACCATGATAAATGATTTACTTTCCCTTTGGGAATCTTGCAGGCAATGTTTAAATGTTTAATAAAATGAACATCCAGATGCTCATGTGGGTCTATCTCAGGGAAAAAAAAACATTGTGAGATTATAGATAAACACACATACATACAAACACATACAAACACACACACAAACACACACACGCTATGCTTACATACATACACCGTACATACATACATGTAATGAGGCTCAGTAATTGACTTATTTATGGAAGTATCAGGTCTGTCTTATATAGTTCAACATTTGTAGACAATGCTTCCAGGAAGGGAAGGCAAGTAGCAAGGGTGCTCAAATAGAGTTTCATTTTCCTTGGGGAAAGATTATGTGATGCTCTGAGAGACATTTAACTGATTCATTCAATCCCATGTAAAGATTCCTGGATAATCTACTTAAGGACTACTAATTACAGGCTTTAACCTTATCTATAAAATACTTTCATAGCAACATCTAAATTAATGTTTGATTACCTTGCTGGGAACTACATGTAGCCAACTTCATTTATGACAGATATTATGCTTACATTTTCTTCTATGGAAGCTAGTGACAAGAATGAGTTCTTTACTTATCAAACTATGTCATACTCTATCAAACATACACAGTGTTTTACTTTGTTTTTGGACTTACACAAATGGTTACACATCTTAAACTGTCATGATAGGATATGCGCAAATGCTTTTGAGCATTTAGAAAAAGCCTAGAATCATGGACTTTAGGAAAGACTACTCAATAGCATGTTTTATTTTAATGAGAAATATAAATAGGCATCAATTATAAAAATCAATATTATATGTATATCCTTTGAAACTACCAGTATTCACCATGTAAATTCAGATTGTATTTGAAACAACAGATCAAGAAAATATATAGTGTTGTTATCAAGCATATTTCTTTCATTCAAAATTGTGCTTGCTGATATTCTTTTTTTATCTTTTTTTTTTTACAATTTATTTTTTCTCAAATCGTAGTTCATTCACACAGAGGTTATAAACACAGAAAGGCAGGATGTGGGGAAGGGAATGACACTGGAGTGTGGGTGTTCAGGGGGAATACAGATACCTTCAGAACTGGGTATCGGCTGGGTGAAGGTTCAGGGGACAAGTCACTATGACTCTGCCTAGGACTCACTTGTCCTTATCTAAGTTGGTATTGTCTCCCAAGGCTACCTATTTACAAGGTCTATGACTAGTCAGCCTTGTAAATTTCCACTAAAGCTGCCTGTTTACATTAGCTTATAGCCATCTGTTTCAATGTTTTTCCACTGAGACCCAAGACTTGGTGTTAGTATACATGTATGACAGGCCTATTGCTGATTTTAGGCCTATGGCTGATTTTAGGCCTTCAGTGTGTAATCAGGGCTGCCCCTGACATCTCCTCCTTTCTCTAAGTATAGAAGGGCTGTGGCAATTCTAAACTTGCGAAGGTGGGGATAGAGGCCTGACCTCCAGTGTTTGAAGGGGACCTTGTAATGGCTCCAGTCACCCTGTCGTTGTCCAGTGAGGCATGAGGGCCATACCCATCCCGATGTCTTTTTCCTGGAGAGGGGATACTTTTGACATCAACCCCTATGCAGTCAAGCTTGTCCCTCAGGGAACCCAGAGAGATATTTTTATCTTTTATTTATATTCCCTTGCAGTCCTTAGCCTCGCAGCCTAAGCAAGAATTAAGATCGCCTGTCAGAGGGGGTTCTGGGTGGCCCCTCTCTGCTTGGTCTAGGGGCAGAAGTCCCCCCTTTTAGGTTGGGTGGAGATGGGTTTTGGAAACATCCTGTATAAAGTAACAACCTCATCTTGAGTCTCGTGGTCCTCCATAGCTAACTTATGATAATGTATCTGAGTAGGTTTTGCTACCAAATTATTTATCTGTTGTATCACCGAGTTAGTCTGCCTATTTGAGGGCCAGGGGCCAGCAGAAAAAAGCAAAAAGAACCCAAATAATGGTCCCAAGATGGGAGGAGATAGGGTTGACAACCTTGGAGAGGCTGAAAACCAATTCTTGTACCAGCGTTCATCTGTCTCTTTCTCTCTCTGATTTTTCTTAGGGCCTTCACTACCTATTTCATGCTCTCTTTAACCTTCCTTGTCTTGTCTATGTAAAGGCAATCTTATTCTTTAAGGGCTGTACACAGTCAAGAGCTGTACACAGCCTTTTCTATTGTACTAGAGTAAATCAAGTCCAATAAGGATCTTTGCGATTTTAGGAGGTTTCTTCAGACAATGAAACGAGGGATTTCTTCAGATTAGTGATGTCAATCTCTAGCTGTTTGATGTTCTTGTCAGTGGCCCTTCAAAGGTCTGAGCAGTATAAGTTCGGAGGCCAGTGTATGGATTAGAACTTCTAATAGCAGACATCACGGGTGATTCTTTTTTACCTGGAAAGGAAAAAGAAGGGAATTCTCAGGGAGATTTCTATTCCCTGAATGTAAATTGTTATTCATCGTATTCATGGTTGGGCCTGGCTTTGTGGGGGTATCTATTTTTTTCATTAATCTTTTTGATAGCCGGTTGCCTTCTGTGGTATCAGACAGGCATATCAATCCTCGGCCCCATAAGGGAACTGGGTCTGGGCCATTCCCTTTAAGGATAAGAGGCTCCTTCCCCATATCTGTGGCAAAGTTTTGTTGGTCTTGGTGGTGCCAGAGGCAGTCAGCAGCAGATTTGCCATGAGCTTTCAGCTTTAGAGAGATAAAAGTGAACAAGGCATGATGGAGAATATTTCAGGGGGACTCCTTCTGGGGGAGTACCGTTCCCCCCTTTTGTTTTTAAAGCCAATTTTTCAGAGTTCTTGTAAAATCAGGGCAGAAGCGCCAACAGTCGCTCCTTCCTCACTCAGAGAGTCATGAAGACCCTATTTAAGGATATATAAATCTATATTAATAATCTTTTGTCAAAGGACTCTCATAGCACCACCGACAACTAATCAGACTCGATTAGTAATAGCTTCTTCTACTTTTTGTGAGATTACCTCTCTTTTGTCAATTAATTGTTGAGGAAAATTAGGATTTAGATCTCTCTTGAGAATATTGAACAGAGACTTAAATTCTTTTGTGGAGAGCTTAAAATAGGATCTTAGCCAATTAGCTACTCCTAGAAACTTTTGAAAATAATTTAAAATAAGTAAACTCTCTCCCTCTCTCTCTCTTTTTTTCAGACCCTTTATCTGTTTGGTTTTTTTTTATTGGATATTATACGTATTTACCTTTCAATGTTATCTCCTCTCCCATTCTCCCCCAAAACCCCTTATCCCATACTCCCTCCTCCTTATTTGTGTGAGGGTGTGCTCCAAACATCCTCCCAGTCCCATCTCCCTGCTCTTGAATTCCCACACAGTAAGGGATCCAAACTTTTGGAGACCATGACCCTCCACTTTCACTGAAGTCTAACAAGGTCACCCTCAATTCCCTATACAGGTGCATGAGTCCCTCCCTTTGTGCTCTCTGGCTGGTGGTTTAGACTTCGGGAGCTCTGGTTGAAACTTTTGATACTCCTTCTAGAAAGGACCAGCAAGAATGCTTGCTGATATTCTAAAGAAATATTTCTAATATAGTATAATATGGAAAGGAAATTCATACTAATCGGGAACCTTTCTGTGACTTGCCTGCTGCTCTGTGAGATTTTTGTTTGTTTACTTATAAAACTCTTTGAGGAATTCTTGCTTGTTATTGCTATTCATACATCCTACTTTAACATGAAAAAAAAATGACACTATTTTCCTGTAGGTAATTCCTAAGAGTGTAAATAACAGGAAAAAGAAAAGGTCATTAATTTATCTACAAAAATGTTCAATCGATAAACTTTTCCCTTAAATAAAAGAATATTACATTTCCTAGAAAGTATATAGAAAAATATTAAAGAGCTTGTATCAGATCTGTAACCTCTTTCTGAGATTTTTAAATGTCACTTTAGGTATATTAAGTAATTACTATCATAGTCATAAATTCCTCATTTATCCATAGAGATGCAGGACTAAAAACTGGGAACATGAAATGACTGGTTACATATTCCTTATCCTGGAACAACAGAAGTTTCTTTTTCTGAAGTAAAATATGAGTGTTAAATAGGTATGATTTGTTTGCTGATGGTCCTTGGGTTGATTTCTATATTCATCCTTTTTAAAATGTTTTGGATTAAACTTATCATTATCTAGAAACATCACGGACAGGGTTAATAATTGCCATATTGATGAAGAAATAGCACATACTGAATAACTTTTGTGTATTCTGGAAATTCTGTAACTAATTTACTACCATTATTTTGGTTAACAACAGCATCAAAATATCAATACTATGAAGGTAGTTCAGTATATGAAATGTTTACATTGGAATCACAGTGAACTTCTTCAGACTATTACCCAATAGCCATGAAAAAGTAGTGGACATTAAGTCACAAGTTTGCAACCATAGCATTAGGGAGGGGAATACTGGCCAAGCAGTGTAGTCTAATTGGCAAACTCCAGGCAAAAAGGAGATTGTGTATAAAAGACGAAGCCCAACATTGTCCTCCAGCCTGAAATCTTGCACACACAACACTCATGCACATGTATACAAATGCTTATAGTAGTTTACCAATGAAGAAAAATATAAAATTGGACAAGAATTTTATTGAAAGTCATGTTTTGACTTTGCACTTAACATGTTTCTTGAAAGCTAAAACATTTTTGATCATAGAAAACAGAAATCATGTTTTCAAGTTTTAATGAATTGTGTCATTGTATAATGTATAATTGTAAGTCAAAATTCATCAAAATTTCCCCTCAAACTACCATAATTTATTTGAGGACAAAAGTACATGCTACACATCGTGACTAGCACAGACCTGGCTTGACAAACTAGCTCATGACTTTCTGCATATTTTTGTATGACTCATGAGAAAGAGTGTTACATTTTAAATGGGTGAAAGTTAAATGATTATGTAAACATGTTAACACATTCTGAATGGAACATATTCTGAATTGCCTTTTTTATCTTAATCCAAATATATATACTACCTTCAAGGACAATAAGTATTACCAATCCATATGTCTAATGGAGAATAGAAAATTGTGTATCAGAAGCCTGAACTAGCTTATTGCTTTGAATTTTTTTCTCTATTCAATATTTTATTTACTTATATTTCAGATGCCATCCCCCTTCCACATCCCCCCCACTAATCCCCTATCCCATTTCTCCTCCTTTTTTTTGCCTTTATAATGTTTAAATTACATGTACGTACTAAGGTCAGTTCTAGGTTGAGGAACTAGCAATAGAATAGATGCAAGTATTCAAGGAACAAGCAAGACAATAAAGACGGATAGTCAAAGAACACACACTGCAATCAACAGAGTTCTGTGATCACTCCTGTGATCATTATTTCTTAGGGCTTATCAGGATGTCCAAAATATCTGAGCCTACTTCCATGTCCTAGCCCAAAGTAATTTTCATGCCTGAAACCTACTTCTTTGTTCTAGCTTAAGATTTAGATTTCTGCCTATAATTACTTCTTTGATCTAGCCTAAGATTTAGATTCCTGCTTGAAATTTCTTTTTTGTTCAAGCCTAGGATTTAGATTTCTGCTTGAAATTACTTCTTTGTTCCAGTCTAATGTCAGATCCTTGCCTGCAGTCCATTTCCTTGTCCTTGGCCAATGTCAGATTCCTGTCAAGCAGCTCCCAAATCTCTCCACATCTCCCCTTTTTATTGCATAAACCAGACTATGCCTGTCTTAGGTCATTCTGACAAGAAAGCCTTCAGTAGCCATTGTAGAATATGCATTGTCATAAGCAATGCACTTACATCTTAGGTTGGTAAGGTCTGTGCAGAATCTTACCTGTCCTTGGCTTGTCAGCCTGTTAAATTAATAACTCTGTCTGGTGGTCCATTTTCAGTTTCTACTGCTTTGAATTTTATTATCAAAATAACTTCACACAAGATTCACTGAAGTAAGATTAGCTTATTCATAATCTTATTTTGGTCTCATTATTTTCACCCTTACAATGGGCATTATAATATTCATTTCAAACATTATCATACTCAGAAGAAAATGTATCTAACTATATATTTGCCAAAAATTAACAGTATAAAATTAAGGTCTAGTCGATACAAACAATTCTGCAGTTTTTCATTAATGGAGCAGGTTTGGCATGTTTGCTTGATTTACATGCAACCTGCTCCTATAGATAACTCTGCATACACTGCTGTTGTGCTGAGACTATTCTATCAAGAGGCTATTTTCAAGTTTTTTTCTCTCTGCCTTTCCCATAAGTCTCACTTCCCTTGACCTCTGACTAATATTTTCTAATGATATCCTGCTAGAATGCCATGCTGATAGAATTGCCATGACATACACCATAGAACAATATTGGCTGCCACAACCTACACTCCAAATGGTGCCTAGGGTATGTAATGAACTGTAAGGATTTTAGTATACACACAGGAGTTTACTACAGTAGAAAAAGTGACCTAATTGCATAAAGGACAGACTTTTGATATATTTCTATTGTCATTCCTCTGTATATAAAAGTATAATGTTGCATTTTGTTAGAACTATGATTGAGTTTTATTTAATTTTTAAAGGAGAGTGGCATGATGAACACTAAACACTCTAGGGCAAGCCTCATGTTTAAGAACAGTTGACCAATATGTAATGGACTCAAGTTTTTGTTTTTTGTTTTTTTATTCTTAACTTTAGATGTTACTATTTTTTTCTTTGTTTTGGGGGATGTCTTAGCTAGGATTTCTTTTCATGCAGAAATACACTATGACCAACAATCAAACTGGGAAGAGAATGGCTTATCTGGTACATTCAATGTGTCACTGTTTATTATCAAAGATGTCAGGAGAGGAACTCAAACAGGTGACAAGCAAGAGGCAGAAGCTGATACTTAGGGCATGGAGAGTGTTTCTTACTGGCTTGCTCCTTGTAGCCTGCTAAGCTTGCTTTCTCATAGAACTCAGGAGCACCAGCCTAGCAATTGCAACACATCCAATATTTTTTACCTTTCCCCATCAATTTCTAATGTAGAAAATGCCTTACAAACCTGCCTCCAACCTGAACTTATGGAGACACTTTCTTTTAATTTTTTAAAAATTTAATTTAATTTTTAATTTATCCACTTTATATCACACTCACTACCCCCTCCCAGTTACCCCCTCGCACAATCCTTTCCCCATACCCCCTTCCATTCTCCTCTCAGCAAGTTCCCTCCCAATGGGTATTCCCCCAATCCTGGCACTTCAATTATCTACAAGGCTAAGTGCTTCCTCTCTCATTGAGGCCAGACAAGTCACCCCAACTAGGAGACAGGCAACAGCTTTTGGGATAGCCCCCACTCTATTTGTTCAGAACACACATGAAGACAAAGCTACACATCTGGCACATATGTGTGGGGAGACTTGGTCTATTCCATGTATGTTCTTTGGTTGGTGGTTCAGAGTTTGAGATCTCCCAATGTCCAGACTAGTTGACTCTGTTGGTTTTCCTGTGGAGTTCCTATCCCTTTTTTTTTTGGGGGGGGGGCTGCAATCCTTCCTCCAATAAGAATCCCTAAGCGGCTTCACTCTTTGGATGTTGGTGTCTGTATTTGTCTGAGTCAGCTGCTGGGTTGGGCCTTTCAGAGGACAACATGTGCATAAATGCAAGAATAGCAAAGTATCATTTATAGTGCCAAGGATTGGTACTTGGCCATGAGATGGGTCTCAATTTGAGCTGGTTATTGATTCAACATTCCCTCAGTCTCTGCCCCATAGCCTGTGGAGGCACTTTCTTAATTGAGCTTCTCTCCTCTCAGATGACTTTAGCTTGTGTCAAGTTAACATAAAATTATCCATCTCAAAGGTTTGGTTGTTATACTGAGTTTTTGATTTTTTTTTTTTGAGAAAGAACATCAAGTTGAGTAGGGAGGTGAAGAGAATATGAAATACCTTGGAGGAGGAGATGCAACTGATGCAGCGGAGCATTTTACTATGTCTGTGTGTTCTCGTCTTTATGCTGAGGTTTTCTAGAAGTGTGTAGGGATTCTTAAATAAAGAGTTCCTCTGATATTTTCATTTCAATAACTTCCCTGTAAAGTTTGATTGTGTCAGTGTTGGTGAAGTATGTGAAGCCAGGGTTTGAAAACATCTATTTTTCTCCTAAAGTTGTATTAACAGCTGAAAGGGATGGAAGATAATGTTGACCACCTTTTTTATTTGCGTGTGTAACTAGGGAAATTTTAAAAGTAGTCTACTCATGTCAAGTCACATTTCCTTAAGCCTTCTCATAAATGCCAGAATTCAGGAGTAAGGTCATTGACCTTGTCTTCTGTTTATGGGACAAAATGGTTTACACTTAGAACCTGTGGCATGATTTTACATCAACTGATGCATTTCCTCTATTCAGAATGCAACCTCACCAAATTTGACAAAAGTAATTAAAAAGTGATGGCTTTTAGTTATCTCTACACCTCAGTGCTGGGTTTATGTTTTACTTCCAAAGTTTGAAAATCTCAGGTGGAAGTAGCCAGTAAAACACTTAGGTTGGAGCACAACAAAGTACAGTTCAACAAATCTGAATATTTCCACACTTTAGTTCTCAAATTTTATAATTTTTATGTTCACAATATGAGAGAAAATTTATATTTTAACAGTTAGTAAATAAATTTTATATTTATTTAGGACAAAATTTTCAACAATAGTGGAAATGCCTCTAAACATTCATCTCTCATTTTGTATTGCTTTCATGAATACTAACTTTACAAATATTAATAAAAAGAAAAAATGTATTTAATCTGATAATATTGTAGATGTGCTACATCCTAGAGTACAAAATATTCAAATGTAATTATTTGTATAAAATAAATAAGTGCCTCCATTTCATGAATATGAAAACGTGACTTCTTAAGAAATGTTAAAGTTATGTATATACATTTATAGGTCAAATAAATTTTTTAAAATCCATTTCTTTATGATTTCTCATTATTAAATGTTGGATTTGTTCACATATTTTATTTGCTTATCTACCCAGGGTCCTGTAAAAATTTCAAGGACTCCCTGCTTACACACAGAAGGCCTAAAATCAGCCATAGGCCTAAAATCAGCAATAGGCCTGTCATACATGTATACTAACACCAAGTCTTGGGTCTCAGTGGAAAAACATTGAAACAGATGGCTATAAGCTAATGTAAACAGGCAGCTTTTGTGGAACTTTACAAGGCTGAGTAGTCATAGACCTTGTAAATAGGTAGCCTTGGCATACAATACCAACTTAGATAAGGACAAGCGAGTCCTAGGCAGAGTCATAATGACTTGTCCCCTGAACCTTCACCCAGCTGATGCCCAGTTCTGAAGGTTTCTGTATTCCCCCTGAACACCCTCCAGTGTCATTCCCTTCCCCACATCCTGCCTTTCTGTGTTTATAACCCCTGTGTAAATGAATTACGATTTGAGAAAAAAATAAATTATATAAAAAAAAAGAAAAACAAAAAAATCCCTCTAAGTGAGATGAGAGACTCATCCTCCTATATCACCACGTGAGTGGGGTGTTCCAATCTCTTTAGCTCTGGAATTGATTTATATTTTAATTTATTTCCTAGAATTTCTACCACACTGTAGACTTCTTGCAGTTTAAGGATTTAAAACATCTAAATTTTTACATGCTTTCTAACCTTGACTAGCCTGTCAGTGGCGTTCCCTTTGTCTGTGACTAGATACAGAGAACTTAAGCCCTCCAGAGTAATCTCCCTAGAGATCCTAAACAAAGGTGGCAACAGAACTAGCAGTCAGACCTTGAGCTGGAATATCTTTGATTCTTCTCCTGTTGTTAACATTATATTCAACCAAGTTCTCCATATGTGAGGAATTGTCTTTCTAGGAAACAAACTATGTAGAAAAATCATCAAGTCTACAAAATAATGATAATAATAATAATAATAATAATAACTATTTAAAACTTTGTTTTAAAAATATTTCGTTTGCTGCTAATCATGCTTTAGAATGGGTTTCATAATTATTTGCAGCTTTCTTAAATCTATTATCAGCAGAGTACAGAAACTTAGCGGCTACAGAATCAAACATCTTACAATATACTCAAAGTGTTTTCCCTCTATGTCATTAATGTAATAAATTGTATGCTTTAATTATAAATGAAGATATAAATTGTGAATTATTTTCTCAGGAAATGTTTATTAATAATAGATGATTCATATATTTTCATAGATATAGTCCTGAGTTTAAAATGAGTTCAGAAACATAGAATCCCAATTTTATGAAATGAAATGAATCCATTTTAAGTGAACAAATGTTAGCGGCGCCTAGAAGACATTCAATTAAATTGTAAACTTGGCTTGTCGTTATAAAATATGACGTACATTAAAAGGCTAAAAGGCATCTCAAAATAGGAAGTGTTTTCTCCATTTGAAATCGTGCACCTAACTCTTGGTCTCCAGATAAAAAATAAAAACTACATAATAAAGATAAATGGTCCTTGTTTTGAAACCCCGTTGAGAGCACTCTCCTAGATGAAAGTAGTTGTGCTGCAGTGGATTGTGATGCCTTCTCAGACTCCTGAGCAAAGAAGAAGCATCTACAAATCTGATTCTCCAGAAATGCTTCTGTTCTGCTTTTAAGTAGAATGGTAAGGGATCAAATAGGAAAAAAGCCTGTTGTGTATACAAAGCGAATGCTTTATTCAATACACACAGTATCATTTCAGTATCATTTATTTTTCAATAAATATTTCCCTTGCGTTCTGTAGCCAGTCCATATATTAGACACTCAATATCCTCAAATTTTTTTGTAGGATCTTTTACTTAAACACAAGAAAATATATCTGGCAAGTACCAAGACTCAAAAACCAAGAGGTTTTAAAATTACATTGTGATAAGTAGTGCTATGCTTTCATCATTTAAATTATAGAAAATTGTAGTGCATATGTGCCAGGAAGAAAATTGCCTAACTATAGAAACCTAGTTGAGTCTACTGAGTTAACTAGATGTAAAAGCCTCAGTCAACCTAACCAAATAAAACATGTGATAATGAATTTTCAGATGTTAATTGGGTGGAAGGAAAGAAGCTAGGAAGAGAAGAAATGATAATAGAAGCAAGGGAATGAAGAAGGGAGATACACATAAGAAAGGGGAGAAGGATGAAACACGGAGGGAGGAAGGAAAGAATAAAGGAAGCTGGGGCAGAAATATGGGAGGGAGGAATGAACAGAGGAGGAGAGGAAGTGAGGAAAGAAAGTCCTTTCTATTTATTACTATATTTATAAAATATATTTATTTATAAATATTTATAAAATATAACAGAAATCATTGCAAACTGAACAATGAAACAGCTAGTATTTGCTCTCATCAGAAACAAGTGAATAAGTAGAAAAAGAAAATAAGCATGAAACAGGTTATTCCAAGATATGTGAACAATTAAAAAGGATACTATGGGGTATAAGGAGCCCATTACATTTATCTACAATGTTTTGGAGTTTTGAAACATTGCATGCTGTAAAGTAATTGACAGTTGATTTACTTCAACACATAAACTTGTAATAAATCAGAGTAAAACAAATGTATATCACTATAAAAAGAAAATAGTCTTTCCCAAAGGATCAGAGCTGGATCTGAACTAAAAGCGTCAACCATGAGCACTATCTTTCCTGGTACCAGAATTTGCCTTGTACCTTTTCAAAGAGGGAAGAGAACAGTATTCCTACTCAGCTATGGCACCAATGAATTACAACAATAACATGCAATAACAGGCACAATAACTATAAGCATTCAGTTGTGTCTTGCATATCTTGGTGGTAACCAACTGTTCTCTAACTGGTCTTAAGTTCTGTTTAACCACAGAGAATTATACCCTGTACTCAAAGCATAGCAAAGGAGGACAGACTAGTTAGGTCATCGATCTTGAAGCTGATCTAAAATTGTGACTTTATTAAACAACCATAGTTCATATCTGATTTTAATATTTATTCTTGTAATCACAGAGAAGCTTAGCTCTCACCCCTCATTAAGAAAACCTCACTTTGCACTAGGTAGACACCGTTTCAATAAACCATAGCTGCTCAAAATATATAGACCAAGTAATTATATAGTGCCCTGTGGCACCTGATACATCAACAACACAGCTCCAGTTCCTTGGACACAAGGTGAAGTGGAAGAAAGTCATGGAAACAGTGAATCTGTGGTGAGACTGCATATTCTAGAAAAGGCAAGGATTTACAACCATAGAGGGTCAACATCATGGCTGTCTAAACAAGACTTGAACAAGCATGGCAGAAACTAGGCATGCTACCAAAAGAGGGAATCATTTTGTGCATTCTCAACTTTAGGCAAAGAACTACAGGCTGTTGTAGTAGGTTGTGAGTTAAGCTGCTCTGACCTCCACACAGGCAGTGCACCTGCTTTCTCTACTGCCCGCCAAAATGCTGTGGAGTCACAATTGAAAGATGCACATGCGTGGAGCCTTGTGTTTAATATGCCCTAAGCAACTCAAAGGCTGGAACACTCTCTATCCCAGATCCAATTAGGGAAGTGCCCCCTGGGGCCATTTCACTGACTCTTATATGACTGGACCCTTTCTCTCCTGCTCCCTCAAGTCTAATCTCTCTGCTTCCCTGTCACAATGATTCTAAAACCTCCTTCTCTCTCTTACTCCATTGCCAGAGAAATCTAAAATCTCTCCTCTGTCTCCCTGCCCAGCCATTGGTTCCTGGCAACATTATTTCCCAGTCAGAGTTCCTGGGGGCAGGGACTATAAAAGTCTCAAAAGCAGAGGTGCAAATTCTCATCTGATTTTGGGAACCGAATAACACAAATACCATTAGAATTGATCCCCAAGAACAGGCAACTGGGAAATCCTGAAGATAGGATAAATTGTCTTCCCCAGGGAAGAGCACATTAATTGGTTATCCAATGCTAAATGCATATGTATATGCATTGTTGATATATTGTATAATTGAGAGACCATGAATTTGAGAGAAAGCAAGGGTGTACATGGAAGGAGTAGTTGAGATGAAAAGGAAGGAGGGAAATAACCTAATTATATTTTTATTTGAGCAAATTAAAATGATATATAAGAAGTGTGTCATAGATAAACTTTCTGCTATTATGTGCAGTATACGTGTGGTAGTTCTTGGATGTTTTAGATAGTTTGGGAATAAAATGCTCATTCTTTGGTTATAGTTCTGCAGTGTATGAACACTGATGAATAACAAAACTCAGTATATCTTGTACTATCTAATAAGTCTGAAATAAAATATATATAGCGAATAAATTCTCTCTTTTATCTATTTCTATTCCAAACCTCAACAGGATTCCATCCCTATAACAAAAAAAGATCAGGCAGTGCAGAGGAACAGAGACTATATTGCATTGAAGCATGTATGTGTTAATGGCTATTGTTTCTTCAAAGCCCAAGTGCTATAGAGCAGTTTGTGATTCCCTGTGGTATTAAAACTCATTTTACATTTTCCTGATTTTCCCATTATTGGTGCATGGCAATAGAGTGTAAACTAATTAGATATTACCACGCGTGAGGCACAAGTATCAAGAGTACACACAACTGGTAACAATATTTAAAGCTGCCAGTGAGACAGCCAGTATCTACTCTAAGAACAAAACCAAACATGAAGCAGGCATTTTTCATTGTAAAATATTCCACTCTGACTTTCCTCTTTCTTGATGTATATTTGAAGATAGAAAAAGAAGGCAAAATATTACTACAAAAGAAATAGATTAACAAACTGTAAATTATACTTTCAATCATTTTCCTGAGCAAAAACTTACAAACAATGTACATGTTATGTTTTAAAAACTCCAAAACCAAGTTTATTTTTGTTAGAAATATATGTATGTACGTATATCATATAATCATGATTTCATCCTGGTATATAATTTTTCCAAGTGAAAATATCTTTTAAATTATGTTAATAGATGAATTCATTTATGAAGCTTTTATAATAAAACATATTAATAATAAATAAATATTAGAATTTTAGTCAGCTCCAATTATAAGAAATTGTTGAACACATGGTATTGTTTCATTAAGAACTGTATAATCAATCGACATTCCCCTACAAAAACAAATATATTCACTTTCATACGTACTCTTTTTTGTTAAATTTTGATAAACAATTTTATGAGAAAGGTTTTTATTATATAACCTTAGCTGTCCTGGAACTCACTACATAGATCAAGTTGACCTTGAACTTACAGAGATCTGATTGCTTCTGCCCTCTTAGTGCCAGAATTAAAGACATTAGCCACCATGCCTGGCCTTTGGTTAAAATGTTAAATTGTTCCTTGATTTTTCCAACCAAACTCTTATTATATTTTATTATTCTTCCAAAAATGGATAGTATACTACTCACATTTTTTCACCAAAGTAATTAAAATTAAATCAGAATTTTTTGGGATTCATAATATATGTATTATATCCAAATAATACTTTATCTTTACAACTCAGGTTAAATTTATTTAGGCTTATACACAGTTCATAAAGTGCCTGTTATTTATTTATGTTTTATTTATTTTTATTACTATTACTATGATGATGATTATGATGATTATGATGTGTGTGTGTGTGTGTGTGTGTGTGTCTGAGTGTATGTGGTGGGGAGGGCATGCATTTGCCATGGCATTCATGCAGAGATCATAAGGCAACTGTTACTATTTATTTTCATACACCCTAGATTCTAGAGATCAACCTCAGGTCATCAGACTTGTGCAGCAAGGCACTTCTACCCACTGAACTACCTCACTAACATGAAATTTTTCATTATTTTCATAGTCAATATCTAATAAGTCCTCATATTTTATTAAATTCCTCTTTAAATCCTCTTTGACTCTCTTATGGGATTCATCATTGTTCTGAGTTATCGCACCATATCTTATCATACATTAACAACGGAAGAAACTGAGTCAAAGCTGATTTAAACGACTCGGCTAAGGATGCAGGATTTCCAGGTACCATTCTGTTGTGTGGCTTTAGTGTTGGGAAGTAAACCATCACAGTCCGTGTTGTCCCCAGCACTGTCCTGTCATCTGTGAGTATTTGTGAAAGTGTTTGTCACGCTCTTCAAAGCATCCTCAGATATGTGCAACTTCACAGATCTGTAGAGAGTAAAATTATTTTAATAAGAAAAGCAGTGTCAACAAACGGGATAAACAATATTTCCTATGATGTGCAGCAAATTATTGACTTTTGTGAAGTGCGAGAAAGAAACAGTTGACAGGGAGAAATGGAGCATTGCAGTAGGTGTACATGCGTGAGGGGAGGGTTGAAGCATCACATGTAGAAGTTAAAAACAACATCAGAAGGTCTCAGTAAAGCACTTTGCTTTATAAACAAGTAAATAATAGCAAGACATAACATTTGATAGCCCACCTGTAACTAGATCAATTGTAAGTTGCTACACAAGGAATGCTAATCTTACAGTCTGTCAAATCCAGTTAGATCCACAGGAAGCACATTTACTTTTCTATAATTTAACATCACTGGCTGTAGATTAGATGCTGAAGATATTCTCAGGTGATATTTCAATACAAGGTGTAAAAAGCTAAAAACAAATGGACAAGGATATATGTATCAGAAAGACATTAAGCATTTCACAGCCCTTATATTTTAAACTGAGATGGCATTTATTCCCCTATATAAAATTTTACTAAACTATTATCTGGTTAGGTACTAGGACATTAACTTTAAAGTTGTCTTAAACTGTGATTGAATGTAACATGCTTTGTACAATTTGAGAAACCATTAGAAATACAAAGCAGGTGATTTTATTCCCTATTTCATTAGGTTTCTTTAGAAAATAGGAAGTGATTAGGCCTGGAGAGATGGTTTCAGTGTTTAAGATAATTTGACTTTTTTTTTGTTTTTTGTTTTTAAATTAGGATCAGAGTATAGGTCCAAATCTATATAGCATACAGCTCACCACTGGCTGTAACTATAGCTCCAGGGGTCTGACACCTCCTCTTGACTCCTTTGGCAACTACACTTACATAAATACATACATACACACAAACACACACACACACACACTCACACACACAAGCATAAATACAAAATAAAAAATAAAATTATAAGAAGAATGTTGAATGAAGACTACTAAATCATTTTAGATTATTGTGCATGTGATAAAATATTAATCACACACAAACATTAATGCCAATAAAAATGAAAATTAGAAAGAGAAAGTTAAATGAAGACATGTAAATTTTTAGATTATTATGAGCAAGATAAAATACTAATATTTTAACTATTGTGACACTTAAATAATGTTAAAATAGAAATAAATGGCAGTTTTCCTTATTTATTGGTAGGGATCATGTCCAAGTAAAATGTATATACATTTAAGGAATAAATTGCATATATCTTAAAAGAGTTTTACATCTTTACAGCTACCTCCATAAGCAGTATATTGACAATTTCTATCATCTAGAAATTTTTCTATATACCTTTCCTATCTGCCACTCTATCCTAATGGCCATGAATTAAGTCAATCACCCACTGTCTATTGTTTAATATACATAGATTTCAGTCTTATATAAATATAGTGTATTATTGATAAGTTTATTTCTGACTTCTCCTCAACAACTTTAACCAGATGAGAATCCAGTTTTCAAGCACGTGCTCAGCTTCCTCGTGTGTTTCACTCTGGAGACGTATTCCAGTCTAGGAAAGCAATACAGCTCATCTCTTCCTCTCTTGATGGTTATGCGGACAGTGTTCAGTTTGGGAACTCAAATGAATCCTCAAACAATTGTATGTAAAAGTGTGTGTATAGATGAATGCTGCCTTTAATTTGGAAGGATGATTTCAGGAGAGGGGTCCCTACGTCACACAAAAATCACACGTTTAACTCCTTAAGGAATGACCGAAAAATAGTTTCAATTTAATTGTGACATTTTGTACTCTTCAACAACACGAGAGCTTTAGATGTTGCACACCTTTTCCAGGACTTGGTAATATCAGTTGTTTGCTACTCATTGTGATCAATGAATCTAATAGACATATAATGGTAGCAAAGAATTTTAAAACAGTAGTATTAAGCTGATTTTGAAGAGGATTCAGGTAACTTGAATGAAGGCTTATTGGCACCCTAGGCGTCTTAATTCAGTAACAGAAACTTCTGGTACTCTATCATATTTAAACTTAGATATCCTTCCATATTTAAGTTTTTAGTACCAATATTATAATTAATAAAACCTGGCACAGAGGCGATACTCTCCCCAGTGGTTTTCATTCCTGAAGGAGAGAGAGAGAGAGAGAGAGAGAGAG
>NW_021604622.1:15327295-15381812 GCF_004785775.1 Grammomys surdaster
AGAGAGAGAGAGAGAGAGAGAGAGAGAGAGAGAGAGAGAGAGAGGAGAGAGAGAGACTTTATATTTTAATACGCCTTAAACAGCACAATACAAGGGCCATTGTTTAACCTCCATACTGTTAATCCTGAGTTGTTACTTACTGATTCTGTGTTCCAGCTTGGCTGCTCTAGACCCAATTGGGTAGCCCGCTGGGCTGTAATCACGGCTCCTTCACATAGAGGCTATGTGTCTCTGTGCCACATTCTCCCAGAATGATGGATCTCCGTCTTTTCCTCTCTTTCCCAAGTCCCAGTCATCCTAAAATCCTGCCTCTGTCTGTCCTCCCCAGCTATTGGCTGTTGGCATCTTTATTTACCAGTCAGAAGCAACGGGGGCAGGGTCTCAGAAGATATGTGCAGACCTTCTGCAAACAGGTTTTTTTTTTTTTAGGGAACATAATTAGCATTTATAATACAAGCAGCTGCATAAGTCAACATTGTTTGTTTTTATGTCTTCCAAAACGAGTCATTATGCCTGAAAAATAAAGGAGTAAACTTCTGTTTTGATAACCAATACTTTACATACACGTTTTCTAATGTGCAGGTGTTTATTGATGTTTTTATTATTCAAGATAAACGGGTACAGTACATACTTTGTAGTAATATTTTTAAACTCATCACAATGTTCATTGGATCTGAATGAATTCAAAATTATATATTATACATTTTATTTAGCATCAATAAGTATATTTAAAAATACAAAATATAATAACTGTGAGATAACAAGAGATTTTCAAACTACCAATAAAGTCTACCCCTTAAAACTCATTTGTCTTTTAATTATTCAATATTCTTTTTATTATTTTAGTATGAATTTAAAAAGATAGTTTAAATCACATTCATAGTGTCCATTCTAAGTTAACCATTAGTCACTTGATTCAATAAATCTTTCGGGGTCTTGTTTTTGACCATAACAATAAATGTGGAAAAAAGTACAACTAAGAATTGGTTGCATCAGAAAATTCAAGTAAATCTTTTTGAAGAAAAATGTTATAATTGTTTAAAAATTGCTAAAGAATATTCATAATCTTAATTTTTTTCACCTCCTTTGTGCAAAACATAAAATCCACAACGCATGGCTGATTCATAAATTACTTTGAACTGTGAAATCAAAATATGCTTGTTAAATGTTATTTATAGCATGAAACAATTAAATTGTGTGGGGCATGGAAAGGTGAGAGAGAGGACAAAAATGTGTGCTTGCCTATAACCTTTTGTTCTTGACTGCCTGATTATTTCTGCAGGAGGTAGAAAGGATATCACAAATTATCAGTTGGGTAATGTATTTTCAAGCTGGCTGAAATCTTAAAGATAATATACTTTAATTTCATCATATTTCCCTGTTGAAATTATTAACTGTAAGCTTGTTTAAATGTCTGAAGGTTAGAAAGCCAGTCAGTGAAAAACTTCTGCCTATAGTTCAATACTTCTGAGAGCATATCCAGTGGTTTTTACCCTGCTACAGTTTTATCATTTCTGAATTTCTCGAGTGCACAGAAGGGAAACTAGTCTCAATAATTTGAAAAGTAGCCCTTAAATGTTAGTAAATACATATATTCAGCCTCTGTGATTCAGAGTGAAGAAGAAATTGCTATAACTTGTGAGGACCTGTTAGTAATCAAAATGCATGTGTGATAGTATTAGCATGTTGCTGGTGCTACATGATCTGTTGTTAATACAATATCTGTTGGCTTTTTATGTTTAAAACAACATCATTGCTCTGGGATGTCTTTCCTCCTGATTATTAAAGCCACAAAAAAATTTAAAAAGAAGTACCATTTAAATATATAGTCATATAGAAAGTTAAGTTTAATACAAGTATTTTGAACCAACATTTGGAAAATTATTGAATCATACTGCAGATGCAAATATAAATAGCCAGTATTTGGGACTAGAGAGATGGCTCAGTAGTTAAGAGCACTGACTGTTCATCTAGTGATACTGAGTTTAATTCAGTCTGTAATGGGATTTGCTTTCCTCTGGTGTGTCTGAAGACAGTGACAGTGTATTTACATACATAAAATAAATCAATAAATCTTCTTTTAAAAAGTAAAATAAAAAATAGTCATTATCAGGGAACATGTGATAGAAATGTAAGTAAAAACAAATCACAAAACATATCAAGTGTAACTTACCTATTGGCTCAGGATAATCTTCCTTTCATTAAATGATGGTCATTGAATATACTTTTGGGGACAAACCTACATACATGCAAAAAAAGAGTAACTGAATGTATATACCTATTTGATGCCTCTGTTCCTTCACCATGATTCAGATGACTGTATTTACTAGACAGTGGGAAGCAATATCAATTCCCTGAAAAGGAGACCACTGGGTTTCTCATCAAATACCAAAGTCCAAAGGACAAGTAGTTGCCCTTTTTATTTCTCATTTTCCTGTCATGGAAATATGATAAAAAATACTAAAGGCAACCTATTTCATGAGATTCCTGTAAGAATAAAATGTGATAATGGGGAAGAAACTTACTGGCAAAGTTTAAAGACTGAATTAATTTGAGTGATCATTTCTTTATAGACAGAATTTTTATCAGACATATTAAAAACTGTGGTCACAACATTTCTCTAAAATCTTATGAATATGTCTAGTGATTTCAAAGAAAAAGTGAAATAGTTATATTTAAGTTTAGTTTTGAAAAAAACCTGCTAGATACAGCTTAAAGTCTTGAAATTATTTTGTTTTTAGCTCTGCATCACTTTTGATAGTTGCTACTACATTTGTGATTTGGAGAGGTTGAATAGTATAAACCACCCTAAATTATGCCTAGTTAATACACATATGAGTAAACATGTCTGAAATACTTTTCTACTAAAAGTAATGAGTACATGTGAGAATGCAAATGAGTCAATAAAAGGATAATAATGCCTTTTAACTTTTCACTGTGTTTTTGTTAGAGTACAATTGTTCATCTTCTGTTCCAAAATTCCTTCCTGTATCCCTCCAACTGCTTCTCAAATCAGCTGGCCCTTTATTCTTTATTATGTTTACATATGCAAATATATTCATACACCAATACACCACACACATGTATACTTTGCATTCCATTTTGTGTTGTGTGTATCTATTCTTTTTAGGGCTGACCTTTTAGTATTGGATAACCAATTAACCAATTAGGAGATTTATCGCTGGGAAAGGTTAATTCTGTCTTTTTCTGCAGTGTTAATGTCATACAGCTAGCTGCCCATCTAGGGATAGTGTCCTGTGAGATTCCTCCACATACACTGACATGTCTATTGGTGTTATTCAGGTCTTGTTTAGGCAGCCATTAGCTTGATATTTGTTTGGTATAGATTTCCACCATCATATCTTGATGACATGATTTTACTGTTTCTCTGGCCCTTATTCTGGCCACTGTTATACGGCTCCCTCCCCTGGGATGTTACCTGAGCCTTACGTGGTTTGTTTGTTTGTTTATATTTGACCCAGATATGCTATATACTACTGAATTAAAAACAAAACAAAACTTTTGGAAATTTGAGATGGAGTTTACATTTTGTCTAGTTTATGTTTTTAAATTTTATGTTGTAATAACTTATACCATAAGATAGTAAAAACCACATATTGAAATGTTTATTCAGTTATAAACCTTATAACAAAAATGCCAAAGTAATTTCCTGATCCTATTGAAAGCATATATTTACTCATTCTTTCTAAACTGGATATTTTACAAATATCCGTTCAGTTTTTATAGGTAGTTAACTTTTCTAGTTCTATATTTTCTGTTTGCTGACTCTTTGGCATTATTCAGTTTGTTTATATTCTCTGAACTTTAATTAACAACACCTTAAGAGAGACCCAGCAAAATGGATCACTGGTGAAGATATTTGTGACCAAGTATAACCATCTGACTTAGATCCCCAGAACCCACGTGATGGAAGGAGAGACCTGACTTCTAAAAGTTGTTCTCTGACCAGTAAAACACCCAATAGATACATGACTGTTTCAAAGCAATTAAAAAGTAGTGAAGTGTGAATAACAGTGTAAGGCGTGAAATTTCATACACAAAAGCCAGAGCTGAAGTTTATTGAGACTCCATGGGATCCGGCAAGTGTTTAAGGTGTAGCAGGAGCCAATGCTGCCATGCAGCTCACGTGTCTTCAAACTCTTCCCATGAAATAGTGTTTTTCTTCTCATAGGTACATAAAATCTTTTAGAGGTCTGGCGTAGCTTCACATATACTAAAGACGTGCTGTCTATAGGAATGGGTTAGCAAAAGGTCTTACTTAGGAAACGGAAAGTCTTGGTACCTGCAGAGATCAGGGGTGTTAGAATATTCAGCTAAACCATCTTCGCTGGCTCCACGCTGTTCCTTATTATACACCTGCTTACCTTTTTAATGATAATTGCTGGCAGACAGGGTTTGGGAAGATAAGAAGAGTGTTAAATCTTTATTTTTCTGATCATAATTTTATTGGATACTTTATTTTTACATTTCAAATGTTATCCCCTTTTCCGGTTTCCACAATGCAAACCCCTTATCCTATCCTCCTTTCCGGTGCTTCTATGAGGGTGCTCCCCCACCCACCCACCCACCCACCCACCCACCCACTCACCCACTCCCACTTCACCGCCCTGGTGTTACCCTACACTAGGGCAACAAGCCATCACAGGAACAAAGGCCTCTCGACGATTTAATTGAAGGTTCACAGAATGGGACTAGGAACAGTACAGTTTGAGAGTGCTGTACTGCATGAACGACTTACACATCAGAGGCACGAAACGTAACCACGCATCACTTGTAAGTGCCCTGTTAAAGCCAGGCTGGAACGCTGTGAAGAAATTAGCAGTCCTAGTTCCTGTTTGCTATTTATGAGCAGGGTGCATTAATTTCGATTTAAGGAGCCTCGTTTCTGCTGGAGCTCTCCACTGCCTGGCTATAATTGGATAATGTGCTTCCTGCTTAAGAGTAGCAAAAGTTCCTTCCTTCTGAAGTCAATCGATCACGATTTTTTCACCTTCAGCTCTCACCCTCCGCCAGTTGAGGGAGCACCAGACCTCTTCACAGGAGGCTCCAGGAGCCCCTCTTTCTGGGACCTCTCCCTCAGTTGAAATCTGTTTCCTCCCAAAAGGGACACAGCTCTCTATCCACAGCAATTCAGTTACACCCTTGAGCTTTCTTTCAGCAAGAAGTTTCACCACCATGTTAATCTATTAACGAGACAGATCAAAAAGGAAAGTTTATTTGGTGTGTGCAAGGCAAACAGGTCCCCTATTGTATATGTTTGGAAAATTTTGTTATGTTGATTTGGGAGTTTTCTCAACTACATGTGAGCACTACTATTACTGTAATACAAAAGAAAAGCTACCTCTCTCTCTCTCTCTCTCTCTCTCACTCACTCTTAAACACACACACACACACACACACACACACACACACCCGAGGGATGCCATATGTCCCAGTTGCGACCTACATGGGGAAGGCATGCTGAATATGTCACACGTTATTACTGTGAGAGGACAGTCGTCAGTTTCCTTTCTGGCAATGAGAATTTTCTCACCCTCAAGACATGCAAATGACTTTTTTCATCTGTTCTTTTTATGTTATTTGCATAATTTTCTCCTGCAAAAGTGAGAGCTGTCAAAAAATTAACCATTCGGGGCTTCCTCATTCAGTTCCGTGACCTTTTCCAGAGCCTTAGATCTCTCCTGGGACCTAGTAACTTTGGATGTTGGGAGAGTGGAGGATACTGAGAAGTGGGAGAAAGGGGGGATGATGAACGAGGAGGATCAGCAGGTATGGAATGACACCTCACTACATTTAAACGGTTGCTTCATACTTATTCCCTTGGATAGAAATAACCTTTCTTGCTGTTTCTTTCTCCCCATCAACATTTAATAGAAAAGATGTCTCTGTTAGGTATGATAGACTCTTCTGTTCCTCTGTGTAACCACATGGACCTTTTTGTTTTGGGAAGTGTGATTCTAATTTAAAATGCTATTTGAAAAAAGTACCGGAGCAGATCTCTGTCTCGCATGCATTGGTCTGTATGCTCGTGCGTGCACGGAACTGCCAGATATGCTGTTTAGTATGAATCCTGTCTTTTTACAAGTCAGAGAGTTGCCCTCTGGAGGGCTGTAATAAACCTTTAAAGTCATTTTAGTTAGACAAAGGTTGATATATGTAGCAGGCTAGGGGCAAAGGCAAATGCAGCTATCTCTTTTATCACGTTGCTTTAAACATGTTTCAGCTTTAGGCTTGGCTTACAAATCAGCCTGATCAGTCTAGTAATTGTCTCGCTGCACCTTATATCTAACACGAAGGCATCTTGCAACATCGGCTGGAGAAAGCAGATTTGCTGAAGTCCTGCAATGGCTAACACTGTGTCTAATCAGCCTATGAATTATAGTCATAGTTGTAGTTTATCCATCAGGCTGGGAAAGACCAGTTTCTCAAGTGGGCTCGATTCCTTTTCTGATCCCCAGGAGACCCACAACCTCTCCGCATGCTTTGCCTGCACGCAGGGAGCATTGCTTGCTAATCAGGTCAATGAATACCGCCTGGCTCCAGGGACATGACAGGCGTCCATCACAGCAGTTAGGGAGACTGCAAACAGTACAAGCTCAGGGAGAAACTCCCGCTAGAAAACATCGCTCAGTCCTCATTTACTCACTGGGAAATCTCCAAGGATTTCAGCTGATCTTTTTCTCCCTTCAGACAGCGAGGAGCTTGGCATAAACAGAAGCAAAGGAGAAGAGCACGCTGCCACTCTGTGGGTGTTGATTGAAAACTTCGATCTCCTCACCCATTTATGGTTGATCTGAAGGATTTCTCACTTGATCACCGAGTATTTCAATTAAGGTAAGTGCTGCTGCGCCTAACTGGCTGCATCGCGCGGAATCTCTGCACGGGAAAGTTCTTGCTGTCTGCTCTGATATTCTGCACTGCAGTAAGTGGCAATCTAAGGCAGAGAATGGCTTAGTTTTACAAGCAAGTGTCCTGGAAGGGAGCCTGAATTTGGGGATAATGGCATTTCAGAACAGCCCTTAACAAACCTGATAGTTCTTCCTTTCACCAAAGAAAAATAAAAGGATATGTGGGGCCGGTGGGTGGGGGTGGTAGTGACTTCATTTTTGCTTCTGTAATAATCGATTAAAAACCTTCAGGGTGTCAAGGTAACTTTTGCTTGAAGTTATTACTTGATGTCAGAGATAAAATTGGATTTAAAAGCTTCCAAGTTGAACTGGGGGCCGAGAAATTTGCAAATAATTTCTGAAATCCTGTGTAGGTCTCTAGCAAATGTCACTGCACAGTCTTTAGATGTAAGGATGCAGGACTAAGTCTCCTAGAGTTTACAAGTGTTCATTTAAGAGAAGAACTTTATTAGTGTCTAATAAAGGTTTTTCAAAGAAACATGCTAAAAAGATTAATTATTCTGTAGATATAATGTATAGTCTTTATTCAAGATAGATGGAATTCTCTTATTAGTTGGGTTTTGAAAAGAAAGCAAATATTGCTTTCTGAAATGTTTATTTATAGGAAGATACATCAAGGTACTATGTTGAATCTTGACTTTTAGGTGTATCATTTCTGAAGTTATTTTTGCAATCCACCTATAGTTAATTGAGGTTAGGTAAACGGGTCACACATAGTTTAGGGCAATGATCCACCCACTTTCAATAAAATAGTTCATCTTATTTCTTCTGTACTCCTCTGGTGGGAAGTATCTAGAAAGATCATGGTAAACTTTCTCTAAAGTTAATTTAATTAGGTGTACTTTTTTCTTTCTCATTTATTTATACATATCAATATACCCTAATGTATTTTTTGCAGACTATGGTAAATATGATAAAGATAATAAAATACATGACCACAAAATTCACAGAGGATATATTGGTTTTCACTCTGGAGATGGAAGAACAGTGCCTATGTACCTTGCTATTGTGTGGATCAATTACTATAAAATTATTTTGAAATAATTAAAGATGCTATTTGAAATACAGTTTGATACTGTTACAATAGTTTTTGTACCTAATTTTAATAATTAACCTGAAACATTAAGGTGCAAATGAAATGTGTACTTGCTTTTGGCATATTATTTATCATAGTACTCCAGATGTGTCTCTGAAGTGAACACTTACATTTCCCGGTTTCCTCCCATAGGTATTTTGAGCTGGAAAGTCTTATAAAAATGTCAGAACACTGTTTGTATTAATTTGCTATCCTGCAATTCCCATCGGAGCTATTCAGGTCAATGCTGGTGCTATTGCTTCCTACGTAGGGGCACAATAGTTGTAGAAGTACTGTAGGCTTCTGTTTTTGCTAGTTTTCTTGTGAGTCAAAGCCTGAAAATATAAGTTATTTCTATTGCACTGTGATCTCTTCATTGGGAGAGGGTGGATTCTCCAATATTTAATGGTAACTCTGGAAAACTGTGTTCCTAGATGAGACTATGCAGGATAATTTTATTTCTTTCCTGTCTTTAAAAGCAAACTAGGTAAGGAGGTGAAAAGCATGAGCATACTTGATATTAAATCATTTTATCACTAGCATCAGGTCCATATTTTAGACTACTCCATGTACTCAATTCAAACCCATGGTAATGTCAAGCAATGAAGTATATGGCCATCAAAGGGTACACATTGTGTGTCTTAAGGTATTTATGTGTAAGCATGTAAACAAAGTGCCAACTCACATGAATATTTCCCAAGGACTTTTGACATTGCTGCTGTTGTTTTCTTATTTTCATTATTGAAACCTATGAGGGAGTGGAGAATCTCTTGTGAGCCATAGCAAATTAGTAGCTCATGTCCTCAAGATGAGTCAGTAGATAAAAGTGTTTGCCACCAAAGCTGAGGGACTGAGTTTAATTCCCATAGCCCAAATAGTTTAATGAGAGAAAAGCTTCCTTCAAACTTTCTTTTAACGCCACATGTGCACTGTAGCATGAACACACACACACACACACACAAAATGTAACACAAGTAATAGGAAATTTAGGAGCTACTTCATTTATGTGTCACTTATGTTTTCCTTATCTCTAACTTATTATATTATGGCCACCTGTGACTATACATCTAGGAGCTATAGGATTCTCAGTTTTCATTCGCCTGATTGCAGTTCATTCCATCTCTATCAGAAAGTATTTTATGGGCCATATTTACATAGAATAAAGCAATTCCTAAAAGTAAAGATTTGTTAAATCGTCATGAAATTTAGATTTGAACTAAGTCTTAGTGGTAGAGGAATTGCCTAGGATGTGTGAGTCCCTGGTTTCAAATCCTAACACACACACACACTCTGTTCTCTCTCTGACACACCCTTACACAGATGCATTCACAAAACACACACACACACACACACACACACACCACACACTGACCTAAATCCAAAGCCACTTTTAGGAAACTGGGATTAAAAAAAATAATAAGAGAAATGGATATTCATGCCAAAGAAAACTATAATATTAAAAACTATAGATATATGATTTAGAAATGAATTTGACAAGTGAACTCAAGCAAGGATAATAGCAAGCAGAGTTAAACTAAATTTAGGAAAGTTTATTTGCTGTTTATAAACTTTATAACATTTTCATATGAAGAAATAATGTCTATATTTCAGCAATACTTATATTTCTATACAAAGCACACATAAAATCTTATGATGAAAAAGGAGATATGAGATAAAATTAATATTAGTATGGAAACAATAATATGATTCACTGCTAAACCCAAGATTGTACTAAATGATAACTGTGAGTTAGATTGTATGACTATAACATTTGGTAATATCTTCATTCCAATTCTAATTGAAAAATGATATTTAGGGTGTAGAGCTTGGAACGATGGCTCAGAAGTAGGAATTACTCCTGCAAAACAGACAAAGAAGCAAATAAACAATAAAAAACCAGATTTATTAACCAGCAACTGTGACAAATGGCCCACAAACTTTATAACTCAAGTTCCAGTGAATCCCATTCTTTTCTTTGGCCTTCAAAAGCACCTACATGAAAATGATATTCATATATACTTTAAGGCAACCCAAATGCACAAGAAATTTTTAAAAAATTAAAAAATGACAGATTGTAATAGATATTTAACAAGGTCCAACCACATTTAAACACACAATCAAGAATATGTATATATATAGTACACACACAGATAATCTATACCAGAATTTTAATTATCTTGGTTTTATTAACTGATAAATGACCCATCCTACATTTGTGTAAGGGGACAGAAAATTAACGTCCAAAGCTATTAATTTCTCTTATTCCTAAAGTGTGAGTATTTTCAGTAGACTCTTGTTTGGCAGAAAAAAATCAAGTGGCAGAATACATGTAGAAAGCATAGGTACTTCCTTCAAACCAGCTGGCCTTTGTGTTTGAGACCAGAAGTAAATGTGACTGATCTCACCATCATTGCAAGAGTGGTTACTGTCTCCCTTGGTCTTACATGAAAACCATGAGACAAAAGACGTTCTCAGGGGAGATACAGCATACCTGAATTATTGACTTTAAAGAGAAATTGCCTTTTGTGTTTGTTTGTTTTGTTATGATGAGATTGAGCTAAACTTGAGAACCACAAAGATGGCAGTCTGGAGAAATGATATATGAGATAAAATACTGAGACACTTTCCAAAGTTTCCCAATTTTTTGATTGGTGTGGCAAGTTCACCAATTCAAGTTGAATAAACCTCTTTGAACTGACTTAATGACTTGCATAACTATCATCCTGCTAGCTAATAGGTAAGAAAGTATAACACAGCACCCATAGGTACAAGTTCTGCATGTAACCGGAGTGAAATTCTGACCCCACTGAGGATACGCACTTGCTCTGTGTCCTAGGACAAATCAGTCAAAGTAGCTAAGGGCTATTCTGATGTTCTTTAAAATGGTTATAATTATAGAATCTCTCCTATAGATTTGTTGTGACACATAAAGGAGGTAATTTGTCTAACTCACTCATTTTTCTGTCAAGTTTTCTGAAAATATTACCGTGAAGGAGAAGCATTGCTCTCATCCTTCACTTGACTTATCTAGGAGTGATTATTGTTATGTCCTTCTGACAATAATAAAGATTGTGGACACAATCTCCTCAATCTGGTTCTTTACACTGTATTTACAGAAGAAGCTTTGCATTTTAAGAAAATACAATTTCTTTCATTGGATTTCCACTGTTGAGTGAATGAGTCGTAAAGGAATGTAATCTGGGAGTCAATTTAGAGAGAGCTTCCTATTTTGGACGAAGGACTAAAATAGCAATTGAATTCTCTATTTTGATTCTTTTTGGAGCACTGAAAGACGTTAAAGCCTTGAAACATATAGTCTCTTTTGCACTGTTTCTATTCAACACCTGACTGGATTATAGGGTAAGAAAATACAGCAAAGATCAAACTAGAGTTATGTCAAAATGCATGGATAGCTAGCTACCCACTTCTATATAATGAAGCATGAGCATAAACTGCTGAAAAGCCTGTAAGGCTGAATCCTTCTTCAGAATGAGTCTTTGTTCAGATCAGAAGAATTCATATTGAGTGATTTTCTTTATAAGAATATAGATTGACTATATTGAAAAAAATATG
The DNA here is from genome assembly GCF_004785775.1 of Grammomys surdaster. NCBI lineage: Eukaryota > Metazoa > Chordata > Mammalia > Rodentia > Muridae > Grammomys > Grammomys surdaster. The sequence continues at coordinate 15,338,873 of NW_021604622.1, forward strand.
CCATCTGTTGATAAAGTAGAATCTACTATCTACAAACACATTCATGTTGTTAGATAGAATTTGAATATTCTCATTCTAATTTCTGACCGAGATATTCTTTGTTGGATTCTATCTACTTACCAATCTATGCAATCTTTCAATCATAGAAAAGCCTTTTCGGCAATGCAATCCATTGTTTTCCAAACTACGATCCACATATTTTGAAAATTCTCTGTATGGAAACATACAGTTCCCTCCATGTATTCTCTTTGGTTGATGGTTTAATCTCTGGGATCTCTGGGTAGTCCAGTTAGCTAATATTGTTCTTCCTATGGGGTTGTAATCCCCTTCCACTCCTTCAGTCCTTCCCCTAGCTCTTCCATTGGGCCCTAAGCTCAGTCCTATAGTTGGTTGTGAGTATTTGTATCTGTATTGGTCAGATGCTGGTAGAACCTCTCAGGGAACAGCCATACCAGGTTCCTACAAGCAAGCACTTCTTGGCAACAGTAATAGTGTTGGGGTTTGGTGTCTGTAGATGGGATGGATTCCTAGGAGAGGCTGTCTCTGGATAGTCTTTTCTTCAATCTCCCTTCCATTTTTTGCTCCAGATGCATATGTAGCAGAGGATGACCTTATCTGTATCAAAGGGAGGAGAGGCCCTTGGTCCAGTGGAGGTTTGATGCTCCAGCACAGAAGGATGCTAGAGTGGTGGGGCAGGAGTGGGTGAGTGGGTAGAGAATCACCCTCATAGAGGTAGGTGGAGGGGAGAGAGAGCAGGTGGGATAGGGAGTTGTGGAGGGATAACCACGGAAGGGGATATCATTTGAAATGTAAATGAATTATATGATTAATAAAAGCAAATAAAATTTAAAAAAATCAGAACAAACAAGAAATATATATAGTGACTTATATGAGCAGATTCTTGGGTTTCCTTACAATTTTAATAATTTAGAAGGTTGGGGAAAAACTCAGGATACAAAGTTTAGAAACATGATAAAATCAGAGGAGATAGAGATGAACCCCTAGTCACTGGGATTAAAATTATTCTTCAGACATGATGATATAGAAATGATGATTTCTCCTTTCATCAAATGCATCTTCAAAATACAAGAGGGCATGAAATGTCTCTCTTTTTAGGATTTCTCTGTCATAGTTTCTGATAATGTATTTTTTGTTTAAAATTTTTATTACACTAATTTAGTTGTTTTTGTGTGTGGGTACAAGTGTGCACATGTATTTATATATGTTTGTGTGAGTATTCACATGTCACAAGATAGTCACTGTGGTTAAAAAAGAAAGAAAGAAAAACTTGCATAAAATCATTCACTCCGTTCTCCATGTACATGTACGCTCCATGAACCAAATTTAGGTCCTTAGCTGTACAAACTTCCCAACAAGAACGTTTATGAGCTAAGCAATTTTGCTCATACTAGATCTAGCACTTCTAACGGCCTCTCTGAGGAAATATGTAACTCTCACATTGTCTTGCCTTTCTTCTTCACTTTAAGGTAGTGACAGGCACAGTCCTTTCCTGTGACTATCTTATGACTTGTCCAACGCTCCGAGGCCACAGATTGATCAGGTTTAGAAAGTAAATGTTCCCATCACTGAGAAGTAATGAGAAACTGTGAACAAAGCAAAACCAGTGAAGTGTTGTAAACCTTCTATATGTTTCTGCCTTGCTGCCATTATTGTCACTGAAATTACATATGTGAGTAAACCTTCTATATGTTTCTCCCTTGCTGCCATTATTGTCACTGAAATTACATATGTGAGCATATTTCTGCTCCACAGTTTTATCCTTTCATGTAAGATGTGACACTCTGTTTTTTTTTCCTAAGTTGTATCTCACATTTACTAAATACTACATGTTAATGGTTTCTCCCATGCAGCCATTTGCTTTGTGAAGAACAGGTCATGCTATTTACTATAATTGCAGTGCCTAGCGTGTCCTGGGAATTGTTATTTTTGAAAGGAAGGAATAAGAACTGAAAGAAGCAGGAGGGAGGCAGGGTGAGACCTGGAGAGGTCGCTCGATGCATCTTTGTATTTCATATCTTAATTTGTCTACCTTTTTATGACCTATTCAGTGGGGATTAACGAACACAGAGACTGTACTCTACCCAGTGTGTCAAGTTAGAAATACAGCCAGCACATTTTCCTTTTGCACTACTCATACCTGGGTATCTAATTAAACACCTGGATGTTCTATCCTGCTTTACAAATCCTCCCCACATAGTTTTTTACCCCTGTCTCTCTATATCTCATGTCACCGTAGTCTGTCCCGTGCCATATGGTCACTTTACTACAATCCTGTCCTCCACAAAAGAGTGTCAAGTATTTCCAGGGAATTAATTGATCCCTGAAGTTACGAATATAAATATCTAAACTTTCTCCTTCTGTTAAGGCTTCCTGGTTGTCTTATCTTCCCCTATAGAAGCTAATCTTCTTGAAATCCTCTGTATGCCAGTTCTCATGGTTACTACTCCCTTTCTAGCCTAACTATAATCAGACTTTGGCTCAGGTATAGTCAGCATCTTTGATTTCAACTCAAAAATTTGATTTCATCTGTCACATTGCTTTGCCACTTTTTCAATGTAAGACCCTTAATGATTAAAACTGATTGGAACGACACTCTTGTATGTTTTCATAGTAGAGTTTACGCCTGATCTGTGTGAATTACAGAAGCCATCACAGTGTTTATTAGTGGTATGATCTGGATGTCTTGATGGAGAAACTGTGGATTTTGTGTTCATTTCTATGTTCCGAGAGACAATTATACAGACATTGGGTCAAAACATTAACTGGGTTTCTTCTATAAAATGATGCTTTGAAATTTTAATTGCTACTATATAAGAGAATACACTAAGCTCTCATGTCGTCTCTATCCAGAGTCAACAATTTCAAAGTACATAATAATTAGACTATTTCAAACCTTCAACCATATTTATAACCACTGAAATCTGTTTCCTAAATTTGAAACATTGCAGCTACATTATGGATTATGTAGGTATATTGTCTTTAAATGAGCTATAGAAATTAGTCACACACATTGAGTAAAGGTCACTGTGGCAGTTTGAGTATCCCTAGCCAGCAAGTAACACTATTTGGAGGTGTGGACTTGTCTTATAAGGGTTGTCTTGGTCATGGTGTCCACAGCAATAAAACCCTAACTAACTCACTAATTTCATTTTGGTTCCTATCTATGTAGTAATAGTATTTCTCACTCATTTGTAATCAATGAACATAAATATTTAAGTTACAAATCCACTATCTTTAAAAGGTCAATTTGTGGTTTATTTCATAACTAGACAATATTTAGTGTCATAAAATTATGATCATTTTTATTCTTAGCATTTATGATCTTTAGAAAAATTAAATTGATGGGACAAACAATAGAAACTGGATGTACTTGTGAACTCATAACTAAAATCACAGCTTGCATAGATATATGTTGACCTTTATGCTTAGGGAAAGATAATACTGTTACACTTAATATTACTATAATTAAAGTACATTTTATTACTTATCTTTTACATGGCATGAAGTGAATTGCTCTAGAAATCAATATATAGCAAACAACAACATTAATTCTGGAACGAATTTCTCTCACAGATATTTAGAAGCAATCTTCCCTGGAACCATAATCCTCAAAAGGAAATTGCAATCCTTGCAGAAACACAGTTTGGGTCACCTGGGTCTAGGTCTCTGGATTTTTCTAAAAGCCTTCACAAGGCACAAATGACATTTTAAATAGCTTGTCAGGCAGAGATGTGATTTTTAATGCAGGCCCACAAAAATATAATGGCTTCCTGTATGTGTATGTGTGTTTTATCAGTGCCCCTAAAGGCAAACATCTGAAAAGCAGAGAGGAGCATAATGCAAAGATAAATGTTGTGACTCCTGTCTATGGAGGAACATATTATAAACATAACAGGGGAATAGCTCATGAGAGACAAGAAATAGGCAAACTTGTTTGATATCTCACAGTTCTTTGGTTTTGTTTTTTGGTTTGGTTTTATTTTGTGGGTCAGCTAAGAAGTATTGTTAGACATCAGGATTGCTTTTTCTTTTAGGATGCTGAGTTATTATTTTAAAAAAAAAGTTTTACAGAGGAAAGCTTCATAAAATATACTGCCATTTGGAAGAATGTAAATGGGGAGTCCTGTTCAAATATAAGCATACAAAATTCTTCTGTATGAAGTGACAAAAGTGTCACCTGGATTCCATTAAAATAGTAAAATGTACTTCAAGCTGATAGCTTATGTTATACCACTGTCTTAAAATCCCAGATTTAGGATAGAAAGCAATGACTACTTCCTTCCCTGACTGTCTCACTCTGCTTTCTGTGACTGCTCAAGTGTGCTAACATTTGTGGCTCAGTGGACACATCTCCTCTTTCCTGTCTTTGGTTTTCATTGTCTTTGTAGTGGCATCTTGCTCAGAAAATGCAATGATTTTATGTGAAGAGATGCAGGAATATTCAAATGTTTTGCTTAGCAAGTTGGCTCATTACATCTTCTGTGAAAAATGCCTTGAAAAGTTTTCCAACTTCGTTGTGAGGATCATGTACCCTCTCAGATTCTGTGCTTCTTAAAATCATATAAATTTTAGAATCAGTTATTCAGATGCCTCAGGTGGGTCTAAGGAATGGAATTACACAGTTATTGTCATTGGCAATTAATAGAATGCACTGCTTCTGTCATATGAAAGCCTACTGACTCTGAAGCTTCATCCAGCCTCTTTCTATCATGTAGTTCAATAATTTGCTACCTTTGTCCCTCTGTCTACATCTTTGTGTCTGTGTGTCTATGCACCTCTGTGTCTCAGTGTGACTCTCTCTCTTTATCTCTCCCAATCTCTCTCTCACTCTCATTCTCTCCCGTTCTTTCTCACTGTGTCTGCTCTGTCATTGTCTCTGTGTCTCTCTGTGTCTCTCTGACTATCTTTGTGTCTCTCTGACTGTCTCTGTCTCTCTGTGCCTCTCTCCTCCCTCTCTCTCTCTCTCTTTCTGTCTCTCTCTCTCTCTCTCTCTCTCTCTCTCTCTCTCTCTCTGTCTGTCTGTCTATTTTTCTGCCCCTCTCTGTCTCTTTGGTCCTTTGGTCTGGTTTTGAGCTTCTGAGCTCCGGTGATTCCTTCCACCTCAGTATGCTCAAGTCCTCAAGAGTAGGCGTTTCAAACATACACTAGTTCACTACACTGGAATACTCTAGAAGTTTCTAGGTTTGGAAACTAGATTCTAGGACTAGAATCGAGATTCATATGACACCCAGCTCCATCACTTCTTGCTGACCTCAGAGCAGTCTGAGTTTATTGAGACAGTTTGCTCCTTTTCCTCTTACCTCAGCCAAATTTGAAATTCAATGCCTCTTCTCTTGACGTCTTTTTCAATGAAATTAATTTTGACAAATTTGTTAGTCGAATTTTTATTTATAATAACACTAAAAGAAAAGATTATCTGGACTTGCATTTCTAGATGTCCCAGTTTGTGTGTGCAGTTCTGGTTTCTACCATCAAGCTCCTAGACCCAGATGTTATAGAGAGTACATGGACATGTGATACCTCTGTTCCCTTCAAATCTCAGAATAAAGTCACTAGATTTCAATCCTCCCTACATCCCCATGACTTTTCTAATCTTAATTAGCATTTGGATGAAGTTTCTATTATTTTAGTGCCTTATCATTGGAATTATATTTTCATGAATGGGCCCTTGGAGGACACAGTTCATATGTTAACTTCATACCCAAACACTAGTACAAGTTTGTAGTAATTTAAACTCTCCACTCTTGGTGTTAGATGCAGTAAACTATACTGTAAGATTTTGTATTTCAAGAAGAAATATCAGAGCTGATAATGTAAGTAAGAAATAGGGTACTTACTTTTCATATTCAGGCTCCAGTCTGCTCCTTCAAAAGGAAATTCCAGAACTATAGACAGGTTTTTCTAATCTGTTATTATAATAGTGAAAAGTAAAAGACTTCAAAATCAGCCTTCAGTTCAGTGTGTAAATTAAACATTTGCTGCACAGAGCAGACAGAACTGTTGGGGTGATACAGAAATAAAACTTAGAATTTCTAAAAGTCCTGGATTTACTCACCTAACTCTGGCAATGTTCTAAACTTCACACAAATAGAGAATTTTAATATCCAGGTTACTAGGTATATTTTGTAAGAAAGATACAGCTTGGTATTCATTAAAATTTTCAGGCATTAGCTATGATTCATTTGTAAGAATAAATGTATAGAAAATAACAGAAATTTTCCTTTCTTGAGCTGTGACATATGATAGCCACCACCTGTCCATCAACCATGCTCAATAGAATTTCCAAACTTGTTAATGAATTCTATTTAAAAATGGCATAATGAAAAGGATAAAAAATGTGCTTAACATTATGAATACTTTGTAGATATTGAAGGGAAAATAGTTAAGTAAAGGAAAATTTTTACTTTGTCTTAGTAATTATGGAATTGATATTGTTTGTGTGTATGTGTGTGTATGTGTGCGTGTGTGTGTGTGTGTGTGTGTTGTGTGTCCATGTGTTTGTATGTATGTGAGGTGTCTGTATGTGTCTGTGCATGGACACATATAATGTAGGAGTTATATATAGTCATTTATTTTAAATGTTCCTCTGAGTACTTTGTTTTAATTATAGGAGAGTAGTCTTAATGTTAAAATAGAGTATTAAGATTAATTTTATGGTGAGGAAGATAATATTCACTTTATTTATTTATTCATAAATGAATTTTTCACTAATTTTCAAGAGCTCTACAAGAAATCTTTCATAGTTTTCCAGCTGATTGGAAACAGATCTATACGACAATAAATGAAGAAGAATGTAAGAATTTCTGCAAATAACATTAAAATTATACATCAGGAAGAATCCATACTTGTTGAGATAATTCATAAAATTTAAATGTCATGATTTTGTGTATGAGTAGGGAAAGTTGAGACAGGTAAAATTACTCTCCAAAACTTTTTACTGTGCAGTAGTATTTTAGGGAATAGATGATAATACCATAGTTCTAGATGACAAAATATTATAATATCCCTTTGCCAATACAAGACCTTCATACAATCCATAAACACCAAGATAAAATAAAACACAGAAGGAATGGAAGCCATGATACACAAAGTCTTCCACATCAAGGCATTTCCTGCAAGCCTGCAAAACACCCTTGCCTCTCTCATCCTCGGGCTGAAATTGAGTACAGAAATCTGTAACAGGAAAGGCACAGAGTAGAGTTCTATGTATATAATACACTGACCTATGTTTACAGTGTTCTCTAGGTATTGAGAAGTTGGAACTGCACAAGAATCATTTGAGAAAAGAAGCACCGTCCATCATATGAAATATTTCATGGGAGTGAGGGATTCATACAGGGCTTTATCAGTTTCCTAAGCTCACAGAAATTTGACTCAGGATAGAGAAAACAGAATCAGCAACAGAGAGGGGGATGCCAGGACACAGGGAGTCTGGGGATGCTTCAGAAGTTGTTTTAATCCCAGGATGCATGTTTGAACACATTTCTCAATTCCCACTGCAGATAGGAGATTTTCAATTCAAAGAACTAAGAGGATTTTGAACACTGTAAATTCCTCTACCTACCTGAAACAAATTCAATGTGGTCATGTTGTCAGTATTGCCAGGTATAACAGATACTCATGGGAATATATTATACTGGATAGGAGCAAAATAAATTGATTTCTCTCTCAGATATAAGAAACTAAACACATACACATGCACACTTACAGCCATGCACATCCATAGTCACATACACAGCACACACACACATACACACACACACATGCACGCACACACATATATACATTCACACACACATACCTACTTACGACACACACACACCACACCATACACACTCCCACGCTTTCCACTAAGGTTTCGTCTATGTTACATTATACCATGTGGTGTATGGTCTTTTTGTTGTTGTTGTTGCTCTTATTTAAATCTGTCTGGACTTCTTGGTTTAGAACCTGTAATTAAGATGTCTAGAGACTACTTTTGTCAGTTAAAATTGCATGATGCTGGATTCTCTGAATAGATGTGTGTGTGTGTGTGTGTGTGTGTGTGTGTGTAAATGCCACACAGTAAGAAAGAGAAGTAGATTGCTTTATCTCAAGATTGTTGCTCCTACATACTGAGCTAAGTCTTGGAAAAGAGGGAAAAAGAGAAAAACTAACAAAGCATGGAAAACATGTTTTGTTTTTCAGATGATTATGGACCATAAATTTTTAAATGAATCACATTCAGTGGTATTAAAATCAAAGTTAAAGCATTTCTTGTTTGTGTGCAGTTTCAATCTATAAGGCATATTATTATGTTCTTGTGTATTTAAATTATTTATTAAAAGAAAGAAACTATGAGTGGTATCAAGTGCATTGTCTACTGAAAAACAGTTTCTCTAAGAAAAACAATAACTCTGTTTCGTTTGGTTGAATATCCAGAACTATGAACAAAATATTCAAGGACTTTTGATCAAAGGACAAGAGCACATTTTTCTTTAATTTTAACAAACTAAAATTTCAATCTGACTCTCCATATATACTTCACCACTATTTATACAGTTTTCTTTACATTTTTAAAACCTTATTTTCTGGGGTTTTTTGTTAGTTTGTTTTTGTTTTTGTATCCAACAGATAATCCCTTATTGGGTGTTGTGTAATGACAATCCACAATGTGTATCGTTAGCACAATGCCAGTGATGTAGAAGTCATACAATGGCTGTAGTTTTTTTTGTTTAATCCATGTCCTGCATGACACAAGTCCTCATATTTTGCTGGCTTTTTATTGTTTTATTTTTTGTAATCCTTTAACATCTCTCATTTCCAGTTGTCTTAGTCCTTGTCCCTGACCCTAGTCACTACCTTGCCCACAAGGGTTCTCTAATAATTTCAAGCAAAGGAAAGCCTCTGTTTACCAGAAGAATCGAAGCAACTTTTATTAGAGACCTCTGGCACCTCAAATGCCTAGTGCTAGGATAATAAAGTTGTACTGTATCTCCATCAAATGATACTTTTATGATGGCTGAGGACCTCTGGCTAGATTATGATACCTCAAGCACTCAATGTCTCCCCTGGCTGTAGGTGAAGACTCCCCAGATGCCCACTGTTTATTTTGGAAAGAATATTCGTGTGTTTCCCTCTCTGAACTCATACCATCTGCAAGGTGAGACTTCTGTTGAGGATGCTCTTGAGAAACCACAAGTCTTTTGTGCAAACTTTTTGCTGCCCATCCAATTCTCATTTGTTAGGACATAGAATTAGAACCCAGCCTTCCAACTAAGGATACCCAGAACATAAAGAACACATGGAAGGTTTTTTTTTCTTTCTGTAAAATCAGTTAAGAATGATAAGAAAGTGGTATAGAAAATAAAATAAAGAGCTGGTAACAAATTACCTTCTAAGATAATCTGTTCAGTACTCAAACATTTATGAAATTTCTGTAAATATCTAGCATGGATTCAATGTATCTTTACTTAAAAACTTCATTAAATGTTGCCTTACATACTATATAACAGGATTCATGTCAATCAAGGTGTCGAGTTAAGCTTCAGAGTCTGTCTTATGCGTTCACCATAGAACCTTTACTTCTATTTCCAGACTCTAACTCATCTAAGCATTGGCTACTGAAATATCTACCCATCCATTAAAGATTCATTCATCAGTACCATTCACTAAACACATACTGATAGACACTAAAATTCTACATAAATTCAGTTATTAGTTTCTCTTAATGATAGTTACACACACATGATAATGTTATAGTTCAGTAAGCTGTTCTTATTAAGCCCAAACATTCACTGTCTTGTCTTCAATGAAATTCTCTGATCCATTCAGAAAATTCCAGCTAATTTGCTAATATAATGTACCTATAGTATCAATTGTACTGACATAGATTTTTTAAAATATTTATATTATTTTAGTATGACTGTTTGGGCTTGATATATTCATATGCACCACATATATACCAGATAGATGTTGAGGCTAGTAAGGTATAAAACCCTATGGAAATGAAATTATAAGTGAGTGTGTGCCAAATTGATACCAGGAACAAAACTCTAGGTTCTTTACAACAGAAGCAAGTGCTCTTAAACACTGAGGCAGCCCAATAACTTTTGATTGTGAGAATGTGTGCCAGCCAAATGTGGCTGCTTTGAGAAATCCCCTCAGAAATGATTTTAAACGCCTTGAAAAAAACAAAACAGTAACACTCTTATAGGAATATTTTCACATTGTGCACATTCAAGAAACATACTGGCATTCAGCACAAATTAAGATCTTTCAAAATTATACCTCAATATACTTGCAATCCTCAAAGACTATTAAAGTTCCCTGGGGTTGTAGAGAAGAAAAGAAAACATATAGTCTCTCTATTGTCATAGTAATGGTATAGGTAGATGACAACTTATCAGATATAGCTGCTATGATCATATCTGTTTCCCAATTTTCATTTTTATCGCTGTCTTGAATAAAGTATAGAATGAAGTATCTACACTCCACCCCGAAGAGTTGTCAGAGACTGCCAATAAGAGTTAGAATTGTTAATTACACATTTCTTGTTATGCCTCTGCTCTTCATTTTCATTTGTAGTTTTCCTTCACACTACTATCTTACTTTTAATCACACATTTACAGTGTGACTAAGTATCCTACCCATTCTAGAGTACTGCCTCAGCTGTAGGACATGAACCCAGATGTGATAACGCATGGCACTACTTTAGCAAAGTGGAGTAAGAAATCACATTGACAGGGCTTAGATCAAGTCTGGGTTGTAGACTAGAAAAGAAAACAAATAGTCTCTCTATTGTCTAACACTTAGAACATTTACTATCTCAGTGACCTCGTGTTCTTGAAATCTACTTTCAGCAAGTTACAGCCTAACATGTCTTTCTTTTTGTCACCTTTTAATTTATTTTTGTATGCACGTGTCTGTGTGTGTTTATATACATGCATACTTACGAATATTTACAAATGTTTAACAGTGTGTATGTGGAAATCAGTGGAAAACTTAGAGGAACTGATTCTCTCTTTGTACCCATGTGCCTCTCAGAAATCAAACTCAGATTTACAGGTTAAGTAGAACCTTTGCTGTCTAACTACAATACTTACTTCATATTTAGTATTAATGTTAAATTATGAATGCATTTCTTCCTAGAAACTTAGGCCAGAATAAAACAAAATTATTGTAAATTTGTAGACATTGGTATTTACATAAACTGCCAAAAACATGTATTTTTCAAAACTAGACAAAATATGACATTTATAGAATATAAGGTTATTGGGAGAATGACTGTATATTTGTTAGATCTCCCCCCACCCCAGTATTTATGAATAAATCTTAACTTTCTTCTTAAACCATCAGTATCTCTACCAATGCTTCAGTTCTGTTTTCACCCTGATACTTTTTATTCCATCCATGGTTTTATTCCTCTATCGGTTCATGGAAATACTGAGTCTTTTCATGGAAAAGGTGTTGAATAAAAAATGGTTTCAACCCAGTACTTATGAGAAAAGGGCAGAGAACTCTCCTCTAATAGTTCTGCTTTGGAGTCTGTTCTATCAGTGTCCGTTAGTATCAGAATTTCTCCAAGGGACGTTGTTCTAGCTAAGTATGGAGAAGATGTGAAGAAGAGAAAAAAGAGGTGAAACTTGGAAGCAGACTATAAGAAATTCTAACATTATGGCTCTTTGAGGACAAGTGAAAGCTAGGTGCTCATTTTGAAGCTGATTTTCTGTGTATGTTTAATACAATATAAGCTTTGTCAAAAGCAAATCTACATTCTTTGGAGATGTAGGAAGTATGACTCAACATTGCAGCATTCAAGTGCAGTGACAGTAACGGACTTGAAATGACTGTGCATCATCTAAGTTGTAACAGATCTGCTTGCAGGACAATCTTACATGTCTGCAGGAATATCACAATGAAAACTAGTTTTGTCCCAATGAACCATGAGGGTACTTATGATTTTACCTTTATTTAATCCTCATGACCTCCATTTGAACTAAGTTTGGACCAATGGTCTTCACCCAGGCTACACCATGATGACTCAATATGAGAATTAATTACAAAAGTAATCATGTCTGCTAGCTAATTATTCAAATCTTAATTGTGACTCTGCTGGCCCAATTAGCCCAGAACACAAGGCTAATGTTAGGGATGGGTAGATAGTCAGCATCTGTGCCTAAGTGAGAGGCATCTGCTGCCAAGAAGTGCAGGGATGATAGTGTCTGCTCACCAGCTGTGAGCAATCAGCCCTAGAAGGGCACACAGGGCCAGGCTGAGGGGTCAGAGGAGGATGCGGGCTTGCAGTAAAGACATGTGTCCCTTGGAAACAGTAAAGAACAAAAGCCCCTGCATTTAGTTCTGCTAAAACTAAAACAGGAAAACAATAGTCTGCAGTTTCTTATCCTTTTTAAGTGCATAATTCTGTAAAAAGAATTAAGCTAGCAACAAATTCATCAAAAATCAATGGGTTTATATCAACTGCTTCAGATCATTTTAGACTACTAATATTTACTTGAACAATATGGAGTCTCACAAAATAAATGTAAGTGAAGAGGTAAATCATCTACCTTTTATGAGTAATAAAATTATAGATCTGTTTGTTTTGACCTTTGTTGTATATAAAAATACATTATCTCGGCATTTGATTTGTTTACATTTCATTATCGATTTTATCTTTATCAAGTAAGATGGATTATATTAATAATGCGATTTCTTTTAAAGTATTTATTATTAATATTTATTGATAATACATGTTCATGTTCTTTGCTGAAAGAAATCAATTATTAGTGAAGGCATAAAATGGTATGAACTAACCAGTCTTAGTAGCTCTCTAAATATATCAACTTTTGTCCTAGATATGAACTAAATTTTCCTGTTAGGTTTAGCAGTGTCATTTACTAAAGTTTTTTAAATTAATTCACAAATTAAATATACTTATGAAAACACTCACAGTTATTGAAGGTGAAGCTTGTTAATTTACAGAAAATGTGTGTATATCTTGCCCCTGAGTGTAGTAGTGATGATTTAAACTTTTTATGTTGCTTTTTGGTGTGTGTAGGAGGTAATATTTTAACAAAATTAAAAGAATTTCAAGAGTTTTTTACAACCTCCCATCATGGTTTTTCCTCATAGCTGAAGCACTATGAGAAACCATGTTAGTGCTCTTCTCCTGAGCAAATTGCATATCCCAATTCTGGTTTACATATAATAGAGATAGTTGCACACACGGAGACTTATTCCAAGTCAGCATTGCTTTCTAATGTAGCACAGAAGAGCACCATGCCTACTTTACAAAATCCATGCCTCCCTTGTTGCCTGTAAGGAAAATATATAAATAAGTGCTTGCCAGTCTTCCTTCTGAGGGAGTTTTAATTGAGGATAATGAAACATCCCTAGTTCCAAAATGAGAATACGATAGCCACAAAGCTATTTAAAATGCTAATAGGCAGGAGGCATTTATGGAAGTTTTGTGAGATTATACATCATAGTAATGGTGTAGGTAGATGACAATTTATCAGATATAGCTGCTGTGATCATATCTGTTTCCCAATTTTCATTTCTAACACTGTCTTGAATGAAGTACAGAATGAAGTATCTACACGCCACCCCGAAGAGTTGTCAGAGACTGCCAATAAGAGTTAGAATTGTTAATTACACATTTCTTGTCTTGCCTCTGCTCTTCATTTTCATTTTTTGTAGTTTTCCTTCACACTACTCTCTTACTTTTAATCACACATTTACAGTGTGACTAAGTATCCTACCCGTTCTAAAGTGCCGCCTTAGCTGTAAGACACGAACCCAGATGTGATAACGCATGGCACTACTTTAGCAAAGTGGAGTAAGAAATCACATTGACAGGACTTAGATCAAGTCTGGGTTACTAAATGTATTTTTTCTCATCCACCGACTTCAAGGTCAACGACCTTTATTTTATGTGGAGTATATCTTATGTGACAGCAGAGGAAGAAATGTGGACAGTGCAGGTTAATGCATTTGGGGTCATAATGGACTTGGAACTGAAGAGAATCATCCCTCTTGAGATATTCAGTGAACGTACCCAAGTTTAAAAGGAATGTTGATTTAATGGCCAAAGTTATGGTGAAAGCCAAGTGCTATGAGAGCCAAGAAAGGACAACTTTCAGTTTCCTGTTAAACAAATAGAACTTCGCTAGTTACTTTTGAAAACTTTATGGCACAAAAATAAAATGGCTTAGAATGTTTTTCTTAAAATGTGTATGTGTCTGTGTGCTTTTGTGTGTATCTGTATGTGTGTGTTTGTGTGTGTGTGTGTGTGTGTGTGTGTGCAGGGCCACATATGCCATAGTCTGCATTTGTTCTTGTTTTTTGGCTTGAGATAGAAATTCTATATTTTCATTGTTGCATACACAAAACTAAATGACCTGAGACCATTAGGGATTCTCATGTGTCTACCTTCCCATCTTGATTTAAGGGAGCATGCAAGGACTGGACGTAGCCCCCCTACGTATTTGTAGCAGATGTGCACCTTAGTCTTTATGTTGGTCCCCTAGCGATTAAAGCAGAGGATGTGTCTGATTCAGTTGGCTGCTTGTGGATCCCATTACCCTAACAGGATTACCTACTTGAGCCTCAGTGGTAGAGAATGGGCTTAGGCCTAATGCAACTAGAGGTTCCAGGGTGTGGTGGATGCCTACATGGGGTATCCAAGGAGAAGGAGACAGCAAATGACAGAAGGATTATATGGGTGTGACTGGGAGGAGAGAAGGGATGGGATGGACATGATGGAGATATCAAATGAATAGAAGATCTGAGTTAAAAAGAAAAAAAAAAACGTGCTGCCATTACAGATAGGTGCTACCATCCACTATGTCATGCTTTCCATGGGTTCTGTGAATCTGAATTCAGATCTTTACGTTCCATTGGTCCATATTTCCCCATATTTCCCCAGCCCTCTGTTGTGATTTATTATTACAGTTTATTCCACATCAGGGATGTATAATCAGACATTTCCATGTCTCAGATGAAAGTGTTGATCTCCGGGATTTGAGATGACAAGTGTCATTCTTTAGCATCCTCACTTGTCAACAGCATGAGAACCATCTGCCAAAGCCCCAGGCACTGGTCTACTACTACTAGAGGATGCTACATGTGTCTGTGGGAATGTTTGTTTAAGATAAATAGTAGTAAATAAGAAACCCTAATTAGTAACACGTGATTATGCAAACAGCAGTGCAAAATAAAACTAGTTAAGCAATCAGCAGACCTAATTTGGTCAAGTTATTGAGACTTACAGTATATACTAAGGATTAGGATGTTTATGGTTTATGGATGCCCTCTTTTATTATAACATGGTTAACTCTATGTTGTTTAATGGGTTTATACTTGAAATACGTTGAAATATTCTGGAACAGTAAGTTTTTCTCTCTAAATTAGAATTAACAGTGTTTTTTTCAACAAATTTACTCAGATAATTTTGATTAACAGTTCTTGCATTATTAAATACTTTCCCAATCACACTTTCATTTCTATTTTTTACCAGGTGGCAATGATAAATATTCAAATTTTTAACAATTCCATGATTAAAAATTTATTTGGCATATCAGAGTTTCTTATATTGATAAGATATAGGACACGCTATAAATCACATCTGTGGAAATACTGTTTTATTGTTTCACAAAATATCTATTTGAAAAGATTTTCAGTAGTTTATCTATAAACGCAGAACAAGAGTTAACGGTACTCTTGGATATAATCTTTATAGCTCCTCTATAATATTAGGTTTCCATGAAGTCAAAAGACACCGTTATTAAATTTCATTTGCAGAGTTTACTAAATAATTATATTTAATAAATATAATAAAATGAAACAAATATAATAATATATGTTATATGTAAAACATAATAAAATAGAACAAAGTAATAAAATGTACACACAGATGTATATGGGGAGAAAATGCCAATTAGCTGTAACCTCTCTAGTAACAATGATAATGATGATGAAAATAATGGGGAAGAGGCCATGAATTTGATATGTAGTAAGAAAGGATAAAGGGGCAGTTAGAGGAAGAGGGGCTGTGATGTAAACATAGTAAACACAAAATTTAAAAACACAGGGATGTTCATTTTTGAAGATAAAAAAGCGTATTATCATGTGTGTGAAGACTATGAAGTAGGAGAGAGTATCCATGTATATGTCACAGGATAAATGGAGAATTTGTAACAGAAGAGCAACAAATTCAAATATCAACTATGTAGTAGGCATTCATTTTGCTAATTAGATTAGATTTAAAGAAAAAAAAACCACCTCAAGTTGGCCATGCTTTCAATATAGAGACATGACAAATAAGAAATACAGAGTATGTGTGATGATTTGACCATCTCTTATTACATGATACCTCTCAGAGCTTGATAGTCACCCAACACCTTCTCCCTTGACTTCATTCTTACTCTTCTTAAATAAAGAGAGTAGTACTAGAGGCCCCAGTGAGTAGAAAATTCATGTTCAGAGAGTACATTTTCTGTTTATTTATAGGAGTCCATGCTTTCTTTCTTAGGTTCAGACCTCTGTTCATTATGGTGCAAAATCATAGAACAAAAGCACTCACTCTCTATTTGCTTTAGGCAACTAGTGGAACAACTCCTAAGATTGGAATTTTGATGCCCAAGGAAAAGGTCTGGCTGACGTTATTGAGGAGGAGATGGAGAAGGAGCCCTAGGCAAGCCATATATACTATACTGCAGTCACACACAGTCTTGGTACCCAGCTCAGGTGAAATCTGTTATTGTAAATGTTACAAGTGACAGCCAGATAACATGTAGTTTGCAGGGAAATTTTGGTTTTAATTTTGTAAAAACCGGGACAACTTTGTGAATCCATTTAACTATTTTCTTATTCGGGACTATTTCAAGAACAAAAGAGATTTTTATTAGAACCTACTCAAGTATGATGCACAAATTATATAAATATGTGGCTTTTCTTTCCATGCAATGTTAAAATGTGTCATCCTTGACTAATTAATAAAGAAAAGTGAATTCAGACATTAATTGCCTTTGGACACATCACTATCTTAGTATACTATGCCCCTCGAAGGCCAGGTAATGGGTGTATCTTTTAGGTATTATTATTATTATTATTCTCTTTTCCTACCAATAGACTCTTTGTTTTGCACACTAGGCAAGCTTCAGACATAAGGTAAAAACACCAAAATAAGTGAATAATTTCCCATACTCCCCAAGACTCTATCACAAAGATTATATTCTTCCTATCTCTCAGTCTCTCAGGTCCTTTTTATGGAAGTATGGGAGTTAGATCTGATTACATAACCATTTTATCTTATTTTTATATGTTGCAAATATGGCTTTCTATAGGAAAAAAAAACAACTACTAAGCAGAGAATGGTTTCATATTTTGTGACATTAGTCTATATCTTAAAGAGACTCCAATTCAAAAATTGTAATAATTTCAGTGATAATTTCGTAAGGAGATTATCTTAAGAAAATAAAGTTATCAGCTACAAAAGCATGCCACCCACTTCACCCACATAAAAATCTTCCTACTTAAAAATTAGGTTAATTTATGTGATTTGGAATGATTCCTGAGGTATCAATTCAGATTTTGTTGTGGTTGTTGTTTTAATGTTTGGTAAGGGCTTTTGTTGTTGTTGTTTATTCTTTATTGTTTTTGTTTTATATTCCACTCTTTATCCCCCTCCAGGTCTACCCTCTGACTGTTCCTCATCACATACCTCCATCCCCTTCTCCATCAATTAAGTTTTGTAAGTAGAAAATGTCATGAAGTTTGAAGCCAATGTTAGAAGTACCAAGAACAATAAAGCATGCTATTTGTAACTTAGGCAGACAAAGGTTGCAGGTTAGGGAATTAAATATCAGGGCTATTACTCATGTCACCTATGATGTCATACATGTGTGTAACAGGAAGTATGCAGAAGACAAATTAAAGAGAATTTCTGAGCTGTCTAGTAAATGAAGTAACTTTATTTTCAATGACTTGCTATCTCTGAATTGAATTCTTCTTTAGAGCATACTTCCCACAGAGGAGTCTGAGATCATCTGTGCAGGTTGACCATACCACTTCTGTTTTCTTATGATATTTCCTTCTGTTTGGTTATACCTGCACACTGTATTTACTCGGTAAATTAATGCTTCTAAATTTATAAGGTAGGGACATAAAAATTTCCACTATATATTTCTGAGGCTGTTAGAGATAGGAATTCATACACTATGTTAATAAAGAATTAGTTATATCATCAGATAAAGTTGAATTTTTTGTTTTGATGTTTTAATTATATAAAATATATTTTTTATTTTATCTAGTGGGAATATTAAAATATTTAAATTAAACATTTAAAAAAATATCTAGAAAACAGAAGCTAAGTACTTAAAACCTATATTGGGGGACTGGTGAAATGGCTTAGTGGTTAAGAGCACTGACTGTGACTCCAGAGGTCTTGAGTTCAATACCCAGCAACCACATGGTGGCTCACAACCATCTGTAATGGGATCCAATGCCCTCTTCTGGTGTGTCTGCAGACAGCTACCGTGTACTCATATACATAAAATAAATAAATAATCCTTAAAAAGAAAAGAAAACATTCAACTTACTTAAAAAAACTATTTTTGGTGTTAATTAAACTTATAAATAAGTAACAATCTTTACGAGTTAATACATGATGTTTTAGAAAATAGGAACTTTCATTAGGGTTGGCACTGTAAAGATTAACTTCTAAAACCTTAATTAATGTTATAGCTTTAAAATAGTGAGAAATGTATCATAGTTTATATTTATTTTTCATTATGTTTAAGACAAAAATGTAAAGCAAAGTTTCTGTTGTGTCCTATTCATAGCATAAAAACTTTTTTTTTTAAAAGTACAACTGTATAAAGGCAATTAATTTGTCTCAAAAGTTTCTAAGGTCATCAACCACCATTTGAGAACAAAGCAAATAATTATGAAATTACAAAAAATCCCATTAAACCTCTTTTTCTATATTAATTTTCTTTAGAGAAAAAATAAGAATTTATATATATTTATATATATTCATATATATGTATATATAAATGTATATAAAGAATGTGTGAATGTGAGATGCTATTTCCTAATAGGAGTGCCCATTACTTTCATTTATGCACTGTCTATGGTGTGCAAATATAAGTTCTAAAGAGTTATAACACTATTTTATTCCTCTAAAAATGAGTTTTCTCAAAACTTGACTTTCAAGTTTCCTTCTTTGAATTTGAACTTTGCTTCAATTGAATTGTTTGTTGCTTAATTCCTGCCAAAGACTAATTTTTAATAGACTACAAATGTTATAAGAGAATGTCAACCATTTTAATATAACTGTTATTATTAAAATCTAACATATATATGTATATGTATATGTATATGTATGTATATATGGTGTGTTTGTGTGAAATTTGAAGACAAGCATTTATGCATTAAATTAGAAAGGACTCATTATTCTCAAATTTGTCATAATACTATATTGAGTATACTAGAACCCAAGTGCAATGTTGATGATGTGTCATTCATTCAAGTTTTCAAGTTACAATGATTAATCATACCTGGATGGTTCAGTAAGCCTGTGTGTGTGTGTGTGTGTGTGTGTGTGTGTGTGTGTGTTTGTATGTGTGTGTGTGTGTTTCTGTATGTGTGTGTGTGTGTTACTACCCTGGATTATTAATTGAAATTGATTCAACCTTTAATGATGACAACTGGGCAATATTTATTAAAAATTGTATTGTTTATGCAGTCATTTCAGCATCTAATAACTGCAAATGCATATGATGATAAATGAATAATATGTCTAATATACAAAGATATGTTCATTTTATAACAGATAAATATCTTTAAGTTTATAAATATGTAGATAACGACCCATAATTTCCTGAAAAGTATTAACATCCTTCCCACAAGTATTTATGACTTGGGGATAATTATTATCCTTTGTAATAAGAATGTACCCACATTGCTCATAATACATTATTCATAGTAACCAAGGAAAGGCTTTTGAGAACATGGCAGTAATTAAATTGGTGATGTCCCGTGAAACCCTCAGAATTGTCAGCTAAGGCCACACTGGATAGTGCCATCTGTATAAATTTGTCCTCACTTATGCTTAGGCTCTATGCTGAAATAGAAATAAAAAACTAGAAAGACTGAAGATATTATCATTCTGCATACATAAAGGTTGAATCAATTCATATTACAAACATCAAAGAAAGAAACCCTTGCTGTTCAGTGTAGGAAAAGCCCTGTGGAAACATGGGATTGCAGAATGTTGTGTGAGAGAGTATGCTTAACTTAGGTCACTTCATTTGGTCTGAATGTGAGTGTCCACTAAATACTTCCGTATTTTGACACATGGTCCCAGTTGGTGGCACTATTTCTATAATTTATGAAGCCATTGAAATAATATAGAGGGCTTTCAGAAATATGCCATTGGGAATAGGCATCTAAAGGTAATAGGTTTGCTTGTCCTACGATCTAAGGTGTATTCTTCCTGATGTACCAAGATGGGGGGAAGCTAGACCACAACTTTCAGCTCTCATAGAACAAACTATGATAGCCACGATGACATTTCCATCCTATTTGGTGAAAACTACAAGCCAAGGTAAATCCATCCTCCTTTAAGTCAGCCACTTATTATTCACAGCCATGATAAAAATAGCCAATACCCATATTTTCAAATGCAGTGGTGGCATTGAAATTTTTCATTAATTTATTGATTGTATCTATATCCCAATAGTAGCCCACACCCTCTTCTGCTCTCTGTCCTGTTCTTCCATCATCCTTCCCCCATTCCCCTTCCCAGTGTAACAACCAACCCTGGCACATCAAACTTTTATCTTTTTTATGCAAGCATTCAGCTTTATTATCCAATCACTCAGTAAACACTAAACAGTCTATGAAAGTCTTAAACAACACATAGATTCATTGACCACCACTGAGAACCTGTTGCTGATCATGTATCCCATTTTTGAGTCAAGTAGTTTCAAGGACAAGCTGTAGAAGGCTGTATGAAGTTCTAGAACTTGATGTACTAATAGCACCAGAGTAACACGTTAAAGGTTCTAACACATCTTCTTCATATGCTGTTCAAATGGACCAACCAAACATAGGCTAAAGACCAGTCAGCTTCTTATTACCCTTCCCAAGAATAAATCCATCCATTAGTGGTAGACATCTCTGCCAAATTGTGTACACTCTGTACCTGTTACCATTGATATTCAAAACAAAACAAGCCACTCTCAAATTCATTGAGTACAAGGTAACCAAGAAGGAATTAAAAATATTTAAGTAACGATTCCTAAGTTCCAAGCTTCTGGGATGATGGAGGTTCCACAAATACTAGGAAGACTGATTTGAACGCATCAAATCTTACCAAAACTAAACATATTCTCTCCCACTGAACCCAGACAAGGCACCCCAGCTAGGAGAAAGGGATGCAAAGGCAGGCAGCAGAGTCTGAATCTGAAATAACCCTTCTCCAGTTGTTGGGGGACCCACATGGAGATCAAGCTGTACATCTGCTATATGTGTAGGGGGCCTAGGTACAGTACATGCATGCTCTTTGGTTGCTAGTTTAGTCTCTGTGAACCCCATAGGCCCAAGTTAGCTGACTCTGTAGGTCTTCTTATCCTGTTCTTGACTCATGCGACTTCCTCAATCCTTCCCGAATTCTTCAACAAGACGCTGTGTGCTCTGCAGAGACCCACAAACAAACATTAGGCAGAGCTCAGGCATTAACTATTTTAACCTAAGCTCCTTCCCCAATTTTCCCTTTCCTGGGTACTAGAGGTTAAATTCAGGGATTGATCTATGCTAATCAAGTGCTGTACTAATGAGCTACATCCTCAGCCTTCTTCCATTATTGCAATCAAGATTATGCAGAGCTGTTTCATCAACTTTCTAAATTATATATTTGTCATTCATAAGGACTCACTGGATGTTGAGACAGGTAAAAAGGGCAACTAAGTAAAGATCATTTTAGAGAGAAGAAAGGAAGAATTTACCTTCTTCTGCCGGCCAGAGTTGTTTCTAGGAGTATTTGATGGTGTGCTGAGCGGGCATCTCTTCACCTTTGTGCTACTGTTACAGACTAGGCTCTTGCTATGATTGCACTCTCAGTGTCTGGGACCCAGGTCTTCAGGGTTAATTAGAAACTATTTTTTTTTTTATTTAATCAACAATCAATTTTGTTTCCATTTTAATATGAATTTGTGTGTGCTTTCAGGAAAAAAAAATTGGCTAGTGGCAAGTTTCCATGTTTTATTTGTGTTATAAACAAGTCTTTTCTTTATATTTATATAACTGGTAGTTTTTAAATTGGTTGATACTTAACTATTAGAAACATTTGGCTAGAGGTCATATTTACTAAATTGGTGCTGTCACATGGGAGGCAATGCATATCAAAAACCTTTTAAACTGGAATGATCAGAGAGAACTCAGCCTAAACAAACAAGAAGTGTTGATGTATTTCATGGTAACTTCACAAGGACACTGTCTTTCCCCCTTTTTGTTAAATGCCTTATTGACTGAGAAATAAACATTCCTTGGAGGAATTAAATGAATGGTCAGTTCATATAGTTTTTAAACAATATGCAGAACAAACTTTCAATGTATCACTGAAAAAATTCATGCATCACATTTCAGAAACACTGCTTATGGTGTAATGGGGGGGCTAAGAAAGGACCTCAATAAGTTGCTCAGAACTTTGGTTTGATACTCAGTGTCTCAACTTCTTAAAGAGAATAAATAAAAAAAATCAGAATTTATAAATTATGAGAGTGAAATGTATACAGTTACAGTGTACACTTGTAGTTACATAGGTATATATAAAATAAGTTTTAAATTTTTAAACTTTGTGCAGGTCATTTGCTAATTGAACATCTCCATTAATAAAGCCTTTTCTCATCTACCTTGGCTCAATTTCTACTTGTCCTCGGGACAAATGGTATTGACTAATTCCTGTGGCTCATTTAATAGGACAGGAAAAGCTCCATTTATATTCATTATGGTCGGGATTACTCATCCCAATCTTACCTACAGCTCTGTCAGAACCAATTTCCAAATTCACGATTTACACCTGATATCTCACTAAACTTGAGATTTGTTCTTTGATAAAAAGTAAGATGTAATTAGCTGCACTTTGGACAAGTTATCAGATAGTCCATAAGATCATCAACTAATAAAGTAACAATAAATTATCCAGATCTACATGTGTCCAATGTCCAATCCGCACTGTCATAACTGTTGCTCAAATTTTTCTTGCTTTAATAGGTATTTATTATTAAAATATAAGAAAGTTGAACTAAACCTTTCAAAAGTATTTGCAAGGCACAGTAAATTTGCCAAATGTTAAGAGAAATGCCATAACTAATGGAGATAGAAGCACGTACATTTTAGAATATTGGAATAAGGACGGCACAATATTTACCCATAATTTAGTTTCATTTTATTTGAATTTGTAGAGAAAGTGATACTTTATACTTTTCTATCACTGTCCTTATATAAAGATTGTGGTTATTATCAATTTTTTATTATGTGAAGTTAAAATAACAATATATTGTGAATGAATTCTGTGAGTTATAATTTGTAATACCAATTAGATTTTAATGTATGCATCCAAATGCCATCCTGCTAAGGAATCAATGCAGAGTGATAAGTCAAACGTTTATGGGGAAGCTAACATATACTATTCAGTGCACTTTGAGTGGCACGTTACATGTTAATTTTTATAAGATCAACAATTTTGTTTAGTTGAGAGTAATCAAAATCTTTCTACTGAAATTCTTTTATATATTATACTACAGAAAAATATTGGACCATGAAAAATACCACAAAATTATACATTATGTAAATGTTAGCTGTACCTTTATTATCTTAGTAGTGTAGAACAAACAATATAATTACACAGATAACTAAAGCACACAACAGACTTCACACTCCAATAAAAACAGTGCAAATTACGTTTTACCACCTAATAGAAGGGAAACATTAACACAAATTATAAAATAGAAAGGTGGATGTTTCAAAATGTTTGTTCCAACCCATATAGAAGAAGGGTATTCAAAGATCTTTGTGAAACTGAAACAGCTCTCAAAGCGTCATCAGCAAGTTTACACATTAAACGTGCAATTGAACTTCACTGAGTACTACCCTTTGCTGAGCTCATTCACAATCCTAAACATATTCCAGAGGATATAGTTTAAAATCAATATGTATTCACTCATATTACCACAGGAACTAATTTTCCTTATAATTATAGAGTAGTCGGTCAGATACAACATCAGAGCAACATCTTATATCAATCCTTAATAGCCATATACTACATTTATTCTAAGTAGCTAGAGGCACTTAATGGACATTACTCAATTAATCATTACAGATCCCTGAGAGATAGGTCAGAATTATTATATCAGTGTAAGTGATAATGATGCCAGTATAGAAAACCAGTGAGCTGCTTGCTAATTTCCAATGCTGTTTTAAAGCACAAAGCCAAGTATAGAAGCCGAGGCCTAACAACCTGTCAAGACGTCGTTAAATGGACCATGCTCGTCCTTGAACTAAATATATTTAAATTATTTCCAAATAGCATGTAAGCACGTGTAATTTGAATGACTAAGATGGGGGAAGGTCAAAGGATTATGTAATTCACCACCACCTACTTTCAAGCGTATATCCAGTAACATTTTGGAGCTAGATTGTTATAAATTCTAAAATCTTAATGAACTCCTAACAAGTGTAGCTTAATTAATTTTTAAGTTAATAGGACCTACTGTCAAAATCAGTAAAACAAGAAAATATGAACGTTACATTTCAATCCAGTGGAAAGTATGAAAAAAAATGATTTTACTATTAACATCATGGTTATACCAGAGAAAACACTGTCCATTTTCAGATTCACAAACTTTGTGGTTCTCATTCTAGAAGATGCAAAGTATGGAAGGGCAGTAGATAAATTGGAATACAAGTAAAATTATGAGGTGCTTTACCATGTTCAGAACAAGAACACATTCTCAACCCTTGTTCCCAATTAAACATGTAAATAACTGTGGCAAACAGTATCTACAAAGAAAAGGCTAGTAAGGAGAATGTAAAAAAAAAAATCAATTGTACTATTCAATTACCAATTATTGAAAATTAATAAGCTGAGAAAAGTTAGAACTGAATGAATTTTGTGATATTTTTATTTTGACAATATTTGGATATATATTTAGAAGAAATAGGCATTGGTCTACTCAGCCCTTCTCTAGCAATGCATATTTAACTACTTTGTGAAGTTCAGTTTCTGACCCTTTCTCTATTTTATATTTTTCCCTATATAAGGAAATAGAAAACAACAAGAACCCAAAGACTGTAATTATAAATAAAATAGGTGGATTATCCTAATTAACTATTTCACAAAAAACATTTAATGCTCATAGAGATTTGGAAGCAATATAATGGGTTGAAAAAATAAATTTTGATAGTCTTATGAGTTTATATTTTATTTATTGAAACCCATTTTTCTCATACAATATATCTGGATTTTGATTCCCCTTCCTCCTTGTTCCACCTCCCTACCATCTATATTCACTGCCCCATTTTTTCTTGTCGACAACAATCAAGCAGGCTTCTAAGGGATTATTATGAAATACAGTATAATTAGATAAAACAAAAACTAAATGCTCAGACAAAACAAAATAAACAAACAGAAGGACAAAGTGTGTGAATTAGTGGGTTTCTGAGAAAGGTTTTCTTAACAAAGACAAAATAAATATGTTTTATTTTTTTGGCTACTTTTAGGGGTAGCCAATAAAATGGAGTTGATTCAAAAAATTATTGCTTAAAATATATGATATTAAACAAGTATATTTATTTTCTTATAATTGTAATTCATTAAAATAATGATAACTCAGCAGGATATGAGATGCCATATAATAGATAAGAGAAGTGATTTATGAAAAAGAAAAAATTTCATTGTGATGGTCAATGCTGTAAACCTCCACACAATTTCTTTTTAAATTCTGGTTGCTGACATCATGGAAGACAGCCACAGATTTAGCCCTGAGAAGTAATGCCTACAGTGGGTGTAATTAGATTTGTAATGCAGATGTAGATTATTTTGTTTCTTTCACCTGTGATTTTTCTCAGAATGAGATGACTGGGAGACTTTTCAAGGTCATTGATTTAAACAATTCTGTATGCACTCCTGCAGTCAGGGGTCTAACTGGGCCACTTAACAGTTTGACTGAAAAGGTTCTATGCAAATCAAGTGCATGCTGTCATCATTATGAATAAGACTGTTCATTTTTAGACTCTTAGGAGGTTTTCTGAGTATAAGGAAGAACTTTGGCTCTGTAAGTGGGTTAGCATGATTGATTCTTTACTATTCAAGAGAGCAGAACAAAAATGAGTTCAGATGATGAAGTGTAAATTATGCATTGTGTGTGAGTGTGAATGTATGTGTGTGGTTTTGTGTGTGTGTGTGTGTGTGTGTGTGTGTGTGTGTGCATTCACAGGAAGGTAAAATGAAAAGGAAAGATCAAATATAAAAGGATGTGTATTTGCAAAATGCATATAAGTAAGTATATATGAATTGGGTACATGTGAACTCGCAAATACAAAAATACAAAATGTATGAGGTAAGTAAAAAAGTGAGAGGGAGGAGAGAGGGGGAGAGAGAGATGAAAGAAAGAGAGCGAGAGAAGTGAGAGAGGGAAGAGAGAGAATCTGATAGACAGAAAAACAGAAATGGAGAAGATAAATGGATCCCAAAGAGTATCACTCGTTCTGGTCTGACAGAGAAAAGGATTCTTCCTCTTCTGTAATAGACAAGTATACTTGTCCTTGTGAGGCCACGAAGAAAGGTGTGCTTCTCATGGGGAGAGCTCCTGTCTCTTTTTGCTATTTGTGTATTGTAACACACCCACATCCATTATTGACCCCAATTTCTCTTTGAAGGAATAGATTTGAGTCTCAATTTTTACGTACAGAATATATCAGACACTGGTCTAAGTAACTCAAATCAGTACTTGAATCATTTTCAACAGAAATATGTGCTCCCAAGTGAAAACTGCAGGAACACACAGGAGAAAAAAAAATGAAAAGCGAAAGGCACAAAGACAAGTGCTTTCGAACTTGGATTACTAGGCCTAGTCCTTCATTTTAGTACTTTATGAAGAAAATAAAAGAAATATACATGCTGATATATCAAAACTGTGTTGCTCACTTCCTTTGATAGTGTCTAATTCATGCAAAATGCTGTTAAAATAAGGAGCCCCTTTAGGGTAACATTGCAGATAACTCCATAAACAGTTATTAATGGCAGAAGCATGAGCAATCTCTCTATATATACAGACTTATACCCCATGATTGGAGAAGTCATTCTCGATAGAACAAAAATGATGTTGGTACTTATCCCACGGTGATTTGAGATAGACAGAGAGAGTGAAAGGTAATACATTCCACATCCATTTACATATGTAACCTGCACAGGCCTGGGGGAAAATGAGGACAGTGGGAAAACTCTGGCAATTGTAGTCTAATGCTGGGGAAAGAGATGAAGAAAATCAAGGTGTTTATGCAAGAAAGTACAAGCCATTCTAAGTGCAAAGGAAGAATAAGGATTGGTCACAGGTCCACAGGAAAAACATATACTGAAATACATACCTTTTATATTCACTTTAATTATATTAATAACAACAGATATAGAAGATTCCTATGTAAAATTCATCTAAAAGACAATGAAGTGTATTACTCTAACTCTAGCTTTTATCTTGACTGTTTCCCAAAAATCCCACTTAAGTAATTGATTCATATTATCATTTTTCCATGGTGAAAACTTTGGAGAGGGGAGATATTTGAAAATAGAGGGGATACTCTTGAGAGTAACGTAGAAATCTCATGCACTTGTCATTCTGTTTTGCTTCCTACCTACTAAAATAGCACACGCCCTAACATGAATATTGGCTCTTCTTACCTCATGAGGGTCTAAGAGTTACGAGACAACACTTAGACTGAAACATTCAGCAATGTGAGAAAAATCTGTCTCATTTGCCTACATGGGAATTATAACATTTATTTTATATTGTTGTAAAAATAATTAATATATGAATGTAAAATTATATGTAATATTCACAACAATATAACTATCAGTTTATATTAATGTATAAGCATATACAGTTAGCATCTTTATTTATACAAGTAAAATTAGAGTTTTAAATCATGTTTTTCTAAAGAAAAATGCCTATACTTTCTTTCTGTATGGTTTATTCCAGGTCTAGAGAAATGGGGCTTGCCAGAGTCATTTGGTCCAAAGAGCTATATATTTGAAGAACTTGTCATGATAAACAAAAATCAAAGCTTTTAAAGTTATAACTCCCCAGAGTAGGAACAAGCCAAGGACACCAGCACCATTACCACTGTCAAAATCTGTCCATGGCATTAAACTTTTCAATCCGCTTTGGTTTGGCAGGGTAAGGTCATTCCAATTCCCAGGAGTATCTTTTGTTCAGCAAGTCATTGGCTGTCTGCGGGTGATTTACTTGATTGGCATTTATATATTCTCCTGCTTAGAATCATTCATGGGCCTAGGGAGCCTCCAAACACAATGCCAGATCTCCCCCATATTGTCTCTAAAATACACTTTTTTTCCTATTTGAATTTTCTCCTGCCAATCAAAATGTGATTAATATAAACAATGTGAGATATCTGTTTTCTCGTAAACAACATGTGTTGTGTATGCAAAAGGTTCATATGGGAAAGGGATAGAGATTAATCCCTTGAAAACTACTACCAAGTAACAGTGACAAAATGGTCCTGCGTGCAAGGCTAACATTGTGACATAGAAGTGACTTATGTCAATCAAACAAAAAAATGAAAAAAAATATGATTAGAAAGGGTGAATAATTGTATTTTAAACACAATTGTATTTGGTGAAAAGTTATATTCTTTTTAAAATCTTTTTTCTGTCAAAACATTAGGACCGATTTTTCTGAAAGTCATAAAAAGTGGATTATTTGCAAGAATTTACTTATTAAACCATACTTAGATATAATTAAAATGATTTTCCAATCTGTTCTACTTATAAAGTCTATCTTCTAAAGAAAGATTTTTTAAAAGTAAATTTTTATTCACAGTGAACTAAGTAAAATTCCATATCATATGATACAAACTCTTTTTTAATGATTATTGTAATTGTAAATTATTGTATTATAAATTCTTGTTTTGCCACATATTTTTTATCAAAGACTTTAAGGCTTATGAACATATTGTGTCGTATATACAAATGGTACATAAGAACAAGGCATATAAACAAAAAGTTATGAACAAATTATACCATACAAAGGCTTGTGATATAGCATATCTGTACAAAAATTATTTTTAAATTTATTATGATTTTTATTTATTTTTATTATTATTTTTTAAATGACTTACAATCAAAATATTTGAAATATTTGATTGCTAATAAGTTTTCTTAAGGCAACAATTGGATTTACTTGTGCCAGGAAATATCTGGCATAGATTTTTTTTTATTAACATCATTTTTACTGTTTGTATTTGTCCTTTAAAATTAATTAAATCTCTTCATTGACAACTTCATACCTGCATGTAATGCATGCTATTGCTCTCACTACAAAACATATTTTATAACATTAATACAGAATTTAGAGAAGTATCAGCTAAGCCAGTCATGAAAATGTATTTCGTTGAGAAATCAGTCCATCCAAATGACAAAATTTGAGGAAGCTCTGGGTCTTGCTCTTCAGCTGATTCCTGGCTTCCTGTCTTTGGCCTCCAAGTGCCCCAAAATTTATTTTCTTCATTCCATTCCTGGAATCAAAAATGGACTCTGAAATTTCTGAATCACAAATGGACTGTGTTGGGAAATATATGTGTGTGTTTCTGTGTGTGTGTGTGTGTGTGTGTGTGTGTCCATGTGTATCAGTCATAAAGGAAGCTTTTTCATCCTTTAGAACTGACCTGGGAATTCTTTGCTCTTTATTTCAATTAAAAGTACAGACATAAGACTATTTCACCAGTGTAAACCCTATATTTTATTTCCGAGGACCCTCCTGAGAAGACAGAGGCTGTCACATAATCCTTGGTAGCTTTCTGGTGCTCTTCATTTCTCATTTCCCGGTCCGTCAACCCCTCCACATTTTCAGAGCTTCTGAAATTTTACCAACAGCCACAGGCCTTGAGCTGACTCATTCTAGCAGGGCACATAGGCATATAGTTATGCCTGCAGTCATCTACTGTAGGTCTTCTGGGTTGATTTTACCAAGACGTCCACTGAATTGTCTGTGGGGCATGCTGCGTTCTTCCAGAAAGTAAGAATTCTTTTAAAATCTTGATGCTGCTGAATAGAAAATCTTACCCTTCCTTATTTAAACTCATCAAACAGTAAAGCCCATACAGAAGTAAATTCTGCCAGTGCGTCTGAGGTCCCTTGCAGCAACACTTCTTTTCTGCTTTCCTCTAAGCATCAAGAAAGTAATCTTAGATGACAACCGTCTGTAGTGGATAAGTAATATGACATTGAGCTCTCAGTAGTACAGGCACCAAAGGAAGACTGTGATGGTGCCTGGAGTCTTAGCAGTGACTGGGACACAGGAAGCAGCCTTGCAGCACAAGAAGACAGTGTTCCTATTGCCTGTTCTCAATGAGTCAGGAGTCTCTAAGTCTCAACTAATAATTTTTCTAAAAACACTCTTACTATCTACTAGCATTGATTTAAATAAAACAGTTAAGTTATATCAGTGAGCCAAAAATGCAATGCCCCTCTTGTTATGAAACTCAATTCTACTAAGGTAATATAGAAAGTTGATATTAGATATGAAGAATGACAATTTGTAAGAAAAAGGAAATAAAACTCAATAAGCATATAGACCACAAATGTTCAGAATGTCTGAGAGAAATGAGAGGCTATTTTTTTTAGTTTTTTTTATTGGATGTTTTATTTACATTTCATATGTTGTCCCCTTATCCCATCCCCCCCCCCACCCAGGAACCCTCTATCCCCTCACTCCTCCTCCTTCTTCTCTGTGGATGTAACCTGTACCTACCCCCCCCACTCCCACCTCCCCATCCTCAAAATTCCCACCTCCTGGGGCGTCCAGCCTTCATGAGGTCAAGGATCTCTTCTTCCACCTATGCCCAGCAGAGTCATGAGGGAACCACCCTTGAAGAAAATGATAATGTAGACACAAAGGACATGAACACATTTCTGGGTTTGCAATTACCTACACAAGGAGATACACATGGTAACAAGTGTGGAGGTAAGAAAAGCAGCAAGGGAGTGATTCATGGTGAATAGGTCCAGGGACTTTCCCAGATAACTTTTGGAGGCTAGTGCCTGTTACTTGCTCTCACCTTAGACAGAAATATTTTCTTACAAAGTGATTATCGGAATAATTACATGATTGAACCTATGCCCCGGTCAGTCCGTTTAACTATGGGATGAGACTATTATTTTAGGGGAGAAAACAGAGAAGTTACAGGATGAAGTGGGAACATACATAGCACATCAATGACAACCTTAAAAGAAAAAAAAATCTGAGAGAATTGTATGCGTAGTAGAGTCACCATGTCCCCTAATAATGGCAGTAGATACCTCCTGGCACAGCTATTTGGCTTAAAATGTTTTGCAATAGCAACTTTATCCCCCAGAGAAAGATTTTACATCCCCACTCGCAGGCTTCTTTCTGTTAGGTTCTGTGACTTCTCATGCTGCTTCCTCATCTGAAAGGGGGGCTGTACTTGTAAATAGTATGCTTTATGCTCAAAAGACTAGCAGACCTACTGCTGGTGAATCACATAATAAGTGATAGTTTGTGAAGCCACCCAGTAATGGAGATGAGCATGTCCATTACTTGCGAAGCAAAGGCAGCACAGACTATCCATAATATAGTTCATTTGGTTTGTCCTGTTCAAATAGTCCTTTTATGTGGAAAATTGGCTATCAGATAGAAGCCACTTTTTCCTTTCACCTATATGTGCCAAATGATGGGCACATTTTGAAAAGAAGTGCCTTTGTGTACTTACAGAACAATTCAAGGCATATACTCATTGATATTTAAAGTACAGTGGAGCAGCCTATATTATAATTTTGTGGAAATGATTTTCCAATTTTAATTGTTCTAGGACAAATGTTATTATTTTTCCTCTCTTAGTATCACTTGCCTGTTTTATTCCCTTAGGAGACCTAAAACAGACAGATATGTTTCTACTCTTTGAACTATATCCACGTCCCTGGCCTAAGGTTTTCACTAGTGAACAATGATTTTGGAATTAGGAACAGGAAAACAGTTGCAGTAGCCTGACATGAGTAAATGGAAATGCTTTCTCAGCAGTTAGTAAAACAGCTCTGTGGTAGTAAAAAATGCTCCATAAATATTATCTGTTGTATCAAGAGCAAAACAATGATTGATGTATGCACATCTCCTTCCAATAGATGCCTATGACCGTGACTACACTAGCATTTTGAAGTTGTGAAGAGCAACCTCTTTTAACCACAACTAAAACGAAGGGTTATCATGCGTATTTGACTAAAACACAAAGTAGTGTAATCTTTTTCAAAAGGACTCATTCCCAGTTATGATGATAGAGGCAATAGTGCAGTTAGACAAAGATACATTTTAAAAATTATGCCTTAAGGTTTTTTATGTAAATTAGCTTTAAAATAATTGATGTGACCCACAACCCAGTAAAATGCGATAATGCATGTCACTCAGACATACAGTATGGCTATCTTGAATACTAAAAGAATGTTAATTTCATTGTTGAACTGTTAATTCCATTATAAATTTAAGTTGGATCGAAAGCATTGAACTGAAGTAGCTTTTAAATTTTTGGCTAATACGCATTTGGAAACATGCCCAAAAACAATGGTTCCAATTCAAATACACTAAACTTTATTTATAATTCTGCTGAATTTCAGTTTCAATAAAAAGCAGTTCTGAATTGCCTCCTTCTTTTTTATATATTTTTATTCAGATTTAGTTCATTACTAGGAAAAATGCACCGTGGGAACTACCACCACTTTATAAAATATCTTATTTTATATTCATGTCTTGTAAAATTTAAATGTCAGAATAAAATATAGAAGACTTTACTTTTTAAAAGTGACCTAAATATTTTGCCTTGTATATTTGTTGGCAAGTGATCTATATATCCATCTGAATTCATTATTCAGTGACCTTGATAGGTCATTTCGGTTATATTTGGTGAATGACAGCTCCAAAGATTGGATGTGCCTCTGTGCACGATCCTTCTAGTTCTTCATGTATTCATAGGTCCGAGGAACTGTGAGAAAATATTATCACTGTATGATACTCTTGCACTGTCAGAACACCTACAAAATTACTCTTTGCTGACACGTAATGAGCTCCCCTTTACGGCCTGGTTCAATCTTCCTTCCTGTGTAACAGGTAAAGGACAGAGAGAAATTGCTCAAGATGCAAATTATCTGGACTCTTGTGACCCAAATGAACCAGACCTTACAAAGTGCCTGTCAGGGAGATGTAAATTTCTCATAAGCAGCTAGATCATTCTACTCAAAGGAAAGTATTGATTTCCCTGCAGCATCTCCATGGCAGAGGTGAAAGACTTACAAGTCTGTTGATATAGCTGCTTTCCAGATTGTCCTTTGTTAATCCATCTCTCTCTAACCTGTTAGTACTAAAGTTCATAAGCCATAAAGGTATTGTCAAAACCTACCATGTTTCTTCATATTAAAAAAAAAGTGTGATAAAGAAAACAGATATATTCTAGGGTCACTATGGTAAAAGGCCCAGACCTTGGTATGCCATTACTACGTAATCAATACACATTAACATAGACCACATTATACATATGTAAAAGAAACCTGACATCTCAGTAAAAAAAATGGTTCCACAGTTGCACTGTCGAAAGGTTAAGGGAGAGCATTTGATACGATGTGTAATTATAATTTTACTTTAAACCTTCTCAAACATACTGGGTTACATCATCTGCCTTGATATGAAGTTTCTTCCCCAGACTTATTGTACCTTGTTAAGCCATATTTGGTTTGGGAGGCCTGATTTTTTCCTTAAGGGAAATGGAAGATGAGTGGATCTGGGGAAGAAGGAAGGCTGAGGAGTGAGAGGAGAGTAGGAAGGAAAGAATGTGGTCAGGGTGTATTATAAGAGACTAGTAAATAAAAAGAAACATAGAAAAATAAATATTAAAAATACCCTACTTTGTTCTCCCATTTGAATTTCTATATGCTTTCTGTTACTGATTTCAAATTTTAAAATATTAGCAAAGCCCATCATAACTAATTTACATCCTGTATAAAATTCTGTCCTGTACCATCATAAGCA
Source organism: Grammomys surdaster (assembly GCF_004785775.1). Taxonomy (NCBI): domain Eukaryota; kingdom Metazoa; phylum Chordata; class Mammalia; order Rodentia; family Muridae; genus Grammomys; species Grammomys surdaster. The sequence continues at coordinate 15,373,204 of NW_021604622.1, forward strand.
TTGTTTGGGTATAGTAGATATGCACATGGTTTGAATTGTTTTCTCAATGATTTAAAAAACCAGTAAATGCTCTTTTGTGTGTTTGTCCTGATTCCTTAATCATATGTACATATGAACTCACAACATGAGATGCAGACAATGAGTTTCCATTGCTTTCAGAAACATTTTTTTCTTAAAAACCTGAAGAAAACTGCATAGGCAAAGTCTGTTGCACAGTATCAAGTATGATGACTTAAAAAGGCTCTCTGCTTTCTCTTTGGCATTTTCTCCCAGTTCGGTTTCTCTTTGCTTCCTGCATGTCTTTTTCTTTGAGGAACCATAAACACTGTGCGATCTCTATGGAAGGTCTGGGAGTATTATGAGAAAAAGGTGATTGGCTGTCCTATTGAAACTGATTAGGAAATGAGTGCTTTTGAGTGGCAGAGGGCAATGATCGTGATCACACGCAAATTTAGGCCAGGCTCCAGAGTCACTACTTCCATAATTCTAAGCAGATGTGTATGTGAAAGCAGGAATAATATGCATAGTGTCATTTCTCCTTAATATTTTGTCAGTAGGTCAAGAGGCAAAACAGCAAAGCCTACCCTCAAGAAGCACTTAGGGGTATATTTTGCAGAGATTTACCAATCTGAATCAAGTGGTAAGGAAGTGGGGTAATGTGACCTGGGTGTGATCATGCCAGGAATGTAAGGTTTATCAGATTAAAAGCTCTGGAGTAACTGCACGGCACAATAAATCATATAGTCCCCATTTGGAAAGTAACAGCATCTTTCTAGTTCAAACACTGGGTGCAAGGGGCATGTGTCTATAAGTCATGTTAAAAATCAGTGTTGGCTCTGCTTCCATCTATGGTTGAGAATGGGAGTTTTATTTCCCATTGTGTATCATCTTTTTCCTTCTATAAAATATTAACTTTGCTTTTAAGGGATTTGAAGGGATTTAGTGAAATCACCCCATGTCCCTTGTTCTCTTGCATCATAGGACTCCCACACCCAATGAAGCTCTACAAAGAAATTTATCTGTTTCTCTAAAATATAGAGAGTGACACATTATTATGACTTATGATGAGTTGGATAATACCATGATGAAACTATTTTCTCTCTCTCAATCTATTTACTTTCAAAACTGTTATAAATGAGTGTCAAACACCTATGAAGCAAATTTTCCTCAGGCAAATGCTTTTAATGTATTTTTTTCTAGATTTAGATATTATTTGTAAAATTTCACCCATGAGTACTGTGTTTACAACATATGCACCCCTTCTTTTCCCTGTTTCAAGTCTCCCTGTGTCTCCTACTCCCTTTCCATGTGTGACCTGTTTTTGTTTTCTAATTATTGACATAAATGTCAAGACTATATATACAGAAATGTATGTGGAAACACTATCTGTTGAATATGTATTTACATGTGTTTAGGGCTCAGCACTTAGAACTGAATAACATTTCAGGGATCTTATTCTCGATTTAAGACTAATTTACCCACACTCAGCAGTCATTAATTACTGTAATTGTTCATGGTCCAGTGAAGCCTTTTGAAATTTCACACTTTTCCCTGATCCACATTAGGTCAATCGGCGAAATTTTTGTTCAGAACTTATATTGACAAATATGTTCTGAGATTTCATATCGTGATGTGGGAAAATAGCCACAGTGGTGGGGTGTCCCAGGGGGTTTCCAGGTTGGCTGGTCACACATACAGGAGAAAGTTCTAAGGTTCCAGAGGCTGGAGGCTTTGGTGGTGGCAGGTCCCAATGACATGAGAAAGTCCTTGGTTCCAAAAGGGTTTATTGTCATGACGGATGGTGGATGGATCTGGATCTACCCCCCTGAAACTCAGGGCAGTCCTGAGTTAAATAGGGAGGGAGAAATGGGGAGGGTCTGGGGAAGAATCCTTAATTGTCTCCACCCTCTGGCCTTCATTAGTATGTAAATCCCTAGGGCCTGAGGCCTGTAGCCACACTCTCTACCTGTGCACTTTGGAAGGGGCTGTAATGGACTATGCGGCTGAACAATGTAGGTCTATGGAGACGAGATTGTGATTCAGGACTCTGGGTTCTGGGGACGAGGCCAATGCCTGCCATTTCTCACTTAGAATCTCGGGGTTCCAGGCCCATGCTCAGCTATGAACCAGGATATCCTTACGCAGTCCCACAGCATGATGTTCCCAAAGTCCTTATTGGTACAGTGTGCTAAAGATACATCCATTGGGTTGGAAACCTCATAGTTGTTCTCTTTGTTTTTATCAGTTGTTAATTTTTGTAGTGCTTGATCTCTATCTGCCTCAAAAGAAGCTTTATGGATGAGGGGTGAGAGAGATAACCTTATGTTACATATGATAGGTATTGAGAATGCAGTTGAGAAATAAAATGAATTAGAAAAGTGGAAGAATTTTAACTACAATTTCCCAAAATTCTCTTTTGGGGTGATTATTTATGAAGCTGAGAATTGTGAGTTACAGACTGGACCTCCCCACATGTTAATAATGTAACTTTTGTTCTCAAGTATTTCATCCTGCTGTTTGTCCCCTCAATGCTAAATACTGAGCATGTGACAACACAGTAGCTGTTACTTCACATGTTATGATGTTGCATTCTTTAGTTGTTTTAAGACTACTCATGATTTAGTTCCATGTATCCTTTATAGATAATAGTTTTCTCCATATTCAAGTTGAAGAAATACAGGAGAAGATTCAATATGTACAAGGTTCATTTTATATTTTGAGCCAATACCCTATGTAGTCCAGGATAGCCCTGAATGTACTTTAGTAGAGAGGGTATTTTAAAAGGATAGAACTGACAGAAAGGAACAACACACACACACACACACACACACACACACACACATGCACGTTGAGACAGAGAGATGCAGAGAGACAGAGAGTGTCCCAGGTAAATCCTAGAGAGTTGTTAGTTTTCAGTATATATTGGAATCCATAAGAAGTAGGTTCAAACACAAGACAATGAATGGATTGGAAATATGGTCAGTGAGCTTGTCTGGGAGAGTGAAGACAAGCAGAATAGCAAAAGCTTTCTACTTTCAAGCCCTTTAAGAGGGACTGCAACCAGATGTGGACCAGTTTTTAGCTGGGTGTTCTGACCTCAAATGATCCAGATTTAGGTTTTGATCTTCCATTGCAAATGTAATTCGTCACAGTTCTGCATCCAGCTGCTTGGGTTTCAGTTAATTCTAGATTTAGTCAAATTAACAACTGAGATTAGTCACCACATTCACTATGAAGCCAAGAATAACTTTGAACTTCTAGTCCTACTGCTTCTACCTCTGCAATTCTATGATTACAGGGAGGATCAAATCCAGGTCTCTGTGGAGGCTTAGCAAGCAGTCTTCCACCTATTAAATTCCAGTCTTCAGGGAAGGTGCTTCATGGCTGTTGAAGGACAAACATGAGATGCAACCTGAGGGCAAGCATTGAACACTACAATTAAAACAAGCCTCTTGTATAGTAAGCCCAAGGAAACCCTCCTTTATTGTTAGAAATTGAAGGAGGTTTGTAAGCACAGTTTTCCATAATTGGTCCCCACAGTGAGCATGTATTTGGCTAATTAATTTATCAAGGTTCTTTGACCAAAAGAACTAGTCAAATACTGTTTGTACTAAGAAGCCAAATTTGTGATAAAGCAATCTATTTTTAAAAAATGGGACAAAAATTCAGTGCTATATGAATTATGAGTATTCAGTAGAGGACTAGGTTGCTATTAGTTTAAACCATTAACAGTTATTATTACTATCATCATTATTATTATTATTGGAAAATTATTTTATTTACCCCTTATTATTCAATAATAATTTATTAGAACCTTAGATATTGTTGTAAAATAGGATGGCTCCATCCCATGTACAGTCACCAAACCCAGACACTATTGTGGATGTCAAGAAATGCTTGCTGGACAAACATGAGATGCAACCTGAGGGCAAGCATTGAACACTACAATTAAAACAAGCCTCTTGTATAGTAAGCCCAAGGAAACCCTCCTTTATTGTTAGAAATTGAAGGAGGTTTGTAAGCAAATTGAAGGAGGATAATGATATAGCTGTCTCATGAGAGGCTCTTCCAGAGCCTGACAAAAATAGAGGCAGGTGCTTTCAGCCAACCTTTGGACTGAGCACGGGTGCCCAATGGGGTCTCCAACAGAAGAGTTAGAGAAAGGACTGAAGGTGCTGAAGATGTTGGCAAACCCATAGGAAGAACAACAATATCAACCAACTAGGACTCCCAGAGCTTGCAGGGACTAAACCACTAACCAAAGAGTACACATAGAAGGACTCATGGCTCCAGCCTCATATGTAGCAGAGGATGGCCTTGATGGTCATCAATGGGAGGAGACACCCTTGGTTCTGGGAAGACTTAATGCCCCAGTGTAGGGGAATGCCAGGGCAGGGAGATGGGAGTGGTTTAGTGGGTGAGGGAACAATCTAATAGAAGCAGGGGGAGGGGGAGGGAATAGAGGAATTCTGGGGCAGGGGGAGGACCGAGAAAGGGAACAGCATTTGAAATGTAAATAAAGAAAATATCCAATAAACAAAATCAAAAAAATGTAGAATGTCTTGCTATTACATATTAACTGAAGAATAATCCCTATAATCAAATTTCTTTTCTTACCTTACTATACGGCCAATAATTTGTTATAAGTGTTTTGCAAGCAAACTTTAAATATACATTACATTACTGTGAACTATAGTTTTCTTATTCTACTATTACTGTGAACTATAGTTTTCTTATTCTACTATATGTCTAAGAGATTATTCATTTTGCACTAAATAAATGCTCCACTGCTTTAACATATGTATCCCATTTTGCTTGGTAAAGACCATTCTGGGTGTTTGGCTTCCATTTTACAATCAAATTTTAGATTGAATAATAAAATGATTTTATATAATATAATATGATATGATATGATGTAATAAAATATTCATAATATAATATATATTCATATATTGTTTGTCTGTTTGTACTATTTTAGTTTATATAATATATTCTGAGTTGCCACAAATAAACAGATTTCTCTTATGTACTTGTGTGTGTATGTGTGTGTGTGTATTTCACACATCCATTGATGATTCCCCATCTATTAATGGAATTCTCTATCTTGACTACTCTGCAAGATACAACAGCTATTTCACTTATTTATATTATATAAAACATTTAGACAATATATTTTGAATATGAGTTTTTCTCTTTCCACTTATCCCAATAAATAATTTAAACTAAAATATCCATTAATATATACTTAGCATTTACTATATTAGACTCTGAGTTCCTACTCACATAAATACTTTTTTACTTCCTCAGGATTAAAGCAAAAACACCTGTTGTAGATTTGCCAGTGAAACAACTGAATTATTTGTCAGTGGTTAGACAAGAAATGTAGTTAAATAAGTATACAATAAAATATTATTCATTCTAAAAAGGTAAAGCCTGCCTTACATGGCAATATGCATTAAAACATGAAACACTGTTTAATAGAGATAAATCAAATATTGAAACAAAATATTATATAACAGCTTTCTAAACTTGCTTGGCTCATGACTACCCAGTGTTTAAAAGATCAGGTACCTAAATATAATCTTTTGTGCACCAAAATATTCTAATTGTGAAATCTTTTTTTTCTTTTTTCTTTTCTTTTCTTTTTTTTTTTTTTCTGAGACAGGGTTTCTCTGTGTAGCCCTGGCTGTCCTGGAACTCACTCTGTAGACCAGGATAGCCTCGGACACTTGAACTCAGAAATCCGCCTGCCTCTCAAGTACTGGGATTAAAGGCATGCGCCACCACCGCCCGGCATGAAATCTTTTTATGTGACTAGAATAATCAATAAATACTAGTTGTTAAATAAATTAAGGTTGACCATTTTACCACTTCCTTCAAAAATTTATGAAACATAGATTTGCTGGATGTATAATTTTCTTTTTTGTAATTGTTTCTGGCTAGAAAATTTAAAATAATTTTTTTTCAAAAATTAGTCAGTTGAAGACCTACAGGTTTAACATGCTCTTAATTTGGGAAGTACTTATTTCATTAGCAGAGGCCAAGGCAATGACAGTGAAAAAAATCAGGGAACCTAATCCTTTTAGGTTATCACAAAAAGAGATGAAGAACTTTCCCTAATCTTCATGGAATGAGTTGTGAAATTTCAACAGTACTTGATGTTTAAAAATCACACCCTTCTATGGTCTTTTGCTAGTCTTATGTTCTTGCCTTTTGTTTCCTAAAAACATTCCCTATTGACTCTAATTTTTCTACTTATTAAATGTTTGCTTTAACTCCAAGATTTGCCTTCGGTTTTGCTTTAATATTCTTTGTATTTTTACAAACAGAGGTAAATAAATATCTCTGAGTACAGTATAGTTCTGAGGTTTATGTCATAGTAAACCATGTTCACATCATGTCCTAGGAAGGTTGGCATCCTCGTAGAAAATGTGAACCCTCAATATAATAATTACTGACTTTAAGGGAGAAAATAATGAAAGTAGAGTACAGAGGCCCAGAAGGCAAACACATATAACAGCCACACAATGACCAAGAAGAAAAATAGTGTGGTATTGCTTGTTTGGCAGGCAATTGAAATGACTTCACTCCTGAATATAGAAACAAACAAACAGACAAACAACAATGAGACATCTTGATTATAGCCATCTTACTTCAGCACACTGGGAAAATAAATTTTTGATACTTTAAGGTGTCAAATCTGAGGTGATTTGCTACGGTAGTTCTGAAAATATAGTCATTCATGTATTCTCTGCCTCTGCTGTGTGATACTAAACAAGTTACCTCTCAAAACTATCACTGGCATTTAAAGGAGAAGCAAAACTCTAAAATCCATGGAGATGTCAGTGACAGAATGTGGACAGTCATCACACAAAATCTCTAACTCTGGACTGTGAGGCTTAAGGAAATAAAAGGTAAATCACTCAAATCATGGCCAAATACAGACAGTGATTTGAAAACAGGCTTTTAGATGATCATGGGCAGAGTCACAGCTAGATGAAACTCAGAGATATAGATAGTTTGCATTGAGAATTCCAAACAAACAGCAGGATACCAGTTAGAGAGCCACAAATTAAGCATGTGCTCTATATGTAGGTGGTAGTACATAGGAATATAGTCTTGGGATAACGGGCACACTATTAGAAAACTAAAAACCAGACACAAATAACATGACTTGTGTATATAAGGGAAAAAACTAAAGTTGGAAGAGAAAAAGGACAGATGAACAGATAGCCTGGATATCCTGATTCTGCCACCTATTAGGCGCCTTTTATATTTTCTGAAAATTGTCATGCTTTGATGATACCTAAGGCTGTAATAATAATAATAATAATAATAATAATAATAATAATAATCACTCCCTTATTGACATAGCAAATCAGGGTGATTCCAATTTGAAATTATTTTCATGTGTGTATTTCCGTGTGTGTGCGTGTTTGTATGTATGTGTGTGTGTGTATGTAATTGTGTGTGTATGTAGGCATGCAATCATGTATCTGTGTTTATGTGTGTGTGTATATCAGGGATGCATGCACATTTGCATGTTACTCTGTGTTAATGAATGTCTCTGTTGTGAGTGTACACACACATAGGCCAAAGGACAGCCTTAAATGTCACTCTACATGATGCCATCCTATTTCCTTAAGGCAGGCATTTTATTGACCTGAGCTTACTAATTGGAGTAGACTTGATGGCCAGCCAGATCCTAGAGTCATATACCTCCTACCCCACAGAGCAAAGATGTGAATTACTTACCACCATGCCCTACTCCTCTCTTTGTTGTTGTTTTTGTCTGATTATATTACATGAGTTCTATACAACAAGCTCAGGTCCTCACTGCTGTGAAACAAGCACTTTGCTAATTGTGCTGACTAATCTTGATTTGACTAGATATAGATTTAACTAAAACATAATCCAAGGCCCAAGGTGTTGCTGTATAGATTATCTTAATCAGGATATTAAAGAGGGAAAATCTAATCTAAACATGAGTGTCTCCTTCTGGCATTTGTCCAAATACAAGTACACTGAAGAAGGAAACTTTGCCTATTGATATCTGCCTTCAGTGTTGTTGGCACGTTCTTGTGTTCTCTCATCTGCTTCAGCATTTCTTCACTGTTAAGTGAACCAACTTCTTCCTGTTTTCCAATGTAAACTGAAGACTAGCAATTCTCCAGTATCCTCCAGGGTTTCAATGCCAAATTGGGCTGCTGAAACATCCAGCCTTGCGGAAAGAGAAAGTACTCAGATTCCTGGACTTTTCAGTGTAGGTAGGTCAGGCAATGTTAGACAATCTGATGTGTACTGTGTAAGCTATTCAAAAAGAAAAAAAAAAAGCAATCCCCCTTTGACATGTGAGTGTATTCTCTTTTTCAGAGAACCCTGATTAATACACTGATTGAGATATCAACACATTCCCTGCCTGTTTCTTGGCAACAGGCGTGTGGCATCTGTCAAACACACTTGATTGACTGCGTAATTAGAATTTAAATGGTGATCAGGTCAGGAAAAGAAAGAACAGACACAACCAAAGGGAACTGAATTATTATTATAAACAGCAAAAGAAGTCAGTGTCTCAGGGAAACCACAAGGAGAGAGAGAGAGAGAGAGAG
>NW_021604622.1:15381822-15403538 GCF_004785775.1 Grammomys surdaster
AGAGAGAGAGAGAGAGAGAGAGAGAGAGAGAGAGAGAGAGAGAGAGAACACTGAGACAGCACAGAGACAGAGAGGGACTGAAGGTGAAACTGAGTAAGGGAGCAGGTCTTTTATGGAAGCAAACTAAGAGAGAAAACAAACGGGAATAGCAAGCAATAAAGAGTAGAGCATTTACCTTAATTGTAGGTAAAGGATTTGATGTCAGACAAGCTAAGATTAAGTATACAACTTAAGTTTCATGAAAATAGATTGAACTAGGAACCTAATCATGAGAGATTCTGTACATTTGTAAAACCAGTTTTCAATGAACCACATTCTTAGAGTTTCCTGAAAGTTAAAGTTAATCTGTCATGTTTTATAAAATCTTGGAAACAGACAATTCACAGCTTCCTAGGAGGCTATTACTTTCACATGATACAAAGTCAGGTTGATAAAACTACTGAAGGTAAAAACACTACATCACTATTTGTTTCAAGTGAAAACTGTCTTCTTTATGTGAATTTATAAATGCTTTCCAACTTTTATTTATTTTAAGCAACATTAAAAGTAGTCATTATTTTGGAGAACACGTTTGTCATTAATTTTTTTTTAAATTTAGTTTCATTGAAAAATAAAAATATTCTTAATGATTTTCCCTAAATATAAGCTTGCAACACATATTCTCACTTCGGTAGTTATAAGTCTGGTGATATAAGAAAATAAAAATGTGGATTATAATATAGTTGTAAAGACAGTTTTTACTGAACAATTTCTATGTTTTCTCTTTTAAACCACAAATTAATATTTAAGCAATTTACAATAGAAACTTAGACTTGTTTTTCAACCTGTTTTTAAACTTGTGGACACTTGAAATTATTGCTGTGGTTGACGTAAAGATAATATAAAAAGGCTTATGGCAGAAATTTTTCCATGGCTCACTCAACAGAAAAAAAAATACTAAAACCACATTGTTGGAACTTTACCTCTAGTATTTAGTACATACTTTTGCAAATATTTAGTACTGTGGTACACACATGTTTTTCTTTTTCTTTTTCTCTTTGCATTTTAAACCTTAATATGACATACATATAGAGCATGTATCACGATTCTTTGCAAAGCTTTCAAAATGTATATGGGTGTCATATACTTCATTAACACAAACAGTTTATAATATAATTGTTAACCCATTGCTTGTTTTATCGGCTTTTACAACTGAGTGTTCACAACTGCTATACTTGTATTTGAGAAAAAAGTATATCATAGAACTTAGGGCCATTGTCATTTTAGAAATTATAAAATGGTAGAATTTATTTGCACAATAGAAATTGGGAAGCCACTATGTTTCTTTTACACTCCCCTCCCTTGGAATGTGTTCTGATTGAATCCCTAGCCTGCATTGTGATACCGAAATATGGACCTTCTTATCCCAAATCTTACAGTTTCTCAGTATCTACTCATCCTTGAGAACATCAATTCACTTAACAAGTGTACTGTTTTATTAGGTTAACTGGTAATTTGCTTTGTCCCTTTTGGTGTTATTGTTGGAAAATATATGGTTTTAGCTAAGGTTTTTCAGTCAGTAATTACAGAAACAAAATACTTCACAATATAGATTTATGTTTGTTTTGATATTGTACGGTGTTACCCATGTCATATTCTTTCCTTTAATTTCTACTCCTATCTAACTGGATTGAAATGACTCTAAGGTTATGTTTGTTCTTAGAAAGGAATATAAATATTAGTATGAAGCAACACAGGACGAACAGCTTCACAGTTTGTATAAACAGATAATTCACAATTAATTTAATAATATTATGAAAATAGTACTTTGATCATCATGGAAGTGTACAAAGAGCAAAATATGAGACTGTTTTGACAAGAGGTCAAAAGAAAACTGGGATAATGTCATCGTGTTCCCCAGAACCTCTCTATCTAGACAAGAAAATTAACAGTTTCGAGTTTCAATATCACTTGCTGTAAAACATCAGGCATTGCTTCATTACAACTCTCTTAGTTGATTTCTATTTCTTCAATATAAATAAAGCCTCTCCATAGCTTAAATTACAGGTAAATTCTGTAGAATAGTACAATCCAATGAGTGTATGGTGTATAGGAGTGAGTGTATTTGTGTGTGTAATCAATCAGTTATTAACTATTGAATTTTTACTATAAACACATGCCCCTGAACCTGAATCACACAATAAATTCTATTGATCATGGACATACAAAATGATTGGTTCCACAGTTTTTATTAAAGTTATTAAGAGGAAATAGTAGTTGTCAATTATTATATTTTAGATTATTAAAGAAAGGGAAAGGAGTTGGAGAAAGGAAAGAAACAATGGAAGAAAGAATCTTATAGAAATAATGATAAAAATAATAAAAACAAGAAAGTCACATTACAAAGTTTCATAGAATGGAGTACTTAAGCATCAAAACGGAGAAAAACTTTTGAGAGAAATTGTTGTTTTTATTGTCATTTTGTCAGAATGCCACATATTACTAATTGTTGAGCGAGTTGAGTTTGATAGTAACCGACAAGGGAAAAGGTTAAAAAACTGGAGTACAGAATAGGAGGAGTGAGAAAGCAATTGGATTTAGAGAGAGGCAGACACTGGATCATATACCCCAACCATTTACACTGAGGAACAGAATTCCATTTAAGGCATGATGCAATGAAAATGGAAGTGAAAGCTAGGAGACGACGTGAAATGTGATTTATCGTGTAAAATCGTCGCTGCAAAAGGAAGGAATAATGACAGGGAACGAGAGTAAAAGACAATTTAGAAGTAAATTCTATTAATGTAGTAATTCAGGTGAGAGAATAATGATTTGCCCTGGTTTCAGAATGGGCAGGCAGATGAGTAGATTCCTGACGCTTCGGGATGAAGTCAATAGATTTAGCTGATGGAGTCATCATTTCATGAGCAGTAATGGGGAGAAAATCAATAAGTGTTAAGGACAATTGAAAGAAAGTTCAGAATTATTCAAATATTTTAGCAACTCAAAAGAAAGAGATAAAATGATAAGTCAGAAAAAGTGCATAAAGGAGATATCATAAAGTGAGTATTCTTACTATACCTTAATTTATAAAGCCAGTGAACATAATGGAAAAAAATAGATTGTTATAGTAATAAGATATTTATTTTCCTCATTGTAGTCTGTAATTACTTTTCCTAAGAATATAGATCAATGGGTCTCAATTTGCCTAATAAAGAGATCCTTTTTTCAGTTCTTCGTGTTGTGGTGATGCCCAATGCGAAAATTATTTTCATTGTTACTTCATAACTGTAAGATTTCTATTTTTATGAATCATAATGTAAATATTCTGACATTCAGAGCATCTGACATGCAACCACATCTGATAAGCAAAGAATTACTTAAACATAATTAAAAATCTTTTAATAATTAAGTTACAACATAGTGAATATTCTTAATTAGTACCTTATATCAAAAGTTAATCATCTATTGATTTATGCACTCAACTTTAGGGAATTTAAGCAGAATTTATGTGTACCACTGTGTACAAAGAAAATAAGGAAGGAAGGGTTTTCTGGTCTCTGTTAAGGTTACAGTTCATCATGGCAGAGGCAGTGTGCCATATGAGGAAATCTTGTTGTTGGAGCAGGATTATTACAGGGAGTCTGAAGCATCAAAAGCCAAGTGAGGGCAAGTTCACCTTCTGCTTGCATTCAGGCTTGTATTCGAGCCCAGGAAGCAATGACAGCAACACTGAATGTGGGTCTTCTCCCTCAGATATTTCTGGAATGACTTGTCTAAGCATGCCCAAAGCAGTGTTCCAACATGATTTGAAAGCCTGTTATAACCCATGCTTCGGTGTCATCCTTTTCCCCATGTCCTGCATTTTTGTGTTTTAACCCCTGTATGAATAAGTAAAACTTATGATTTGATTTAAGAAAAAGAACTGAATGGTGATGCTGAGAATCCATCATGGCACAGATCCTTCTGTCACATTCATATTTAGTAAGTTAAATATAATGAGTTTTGTGTAACAGCCTCACTAAATGTTCTTCCCATGTGGTCAGGAAATTTTATATTTAAAAATTTAGGAGAAAATACCTTTTATCTACTAAAATTTATTAAAGATTAAATCAAAGCAAAAAAAAAAAAAGAAAAAGAAAGCCTGTTATGTTGACAGTGAAGATTCGTTGTTATATTATGGATGCTATAGATACACTGTTGGATGTCAATGAAGATTATAGTTTCATAACAAATTTATAATATCAAGTCTGTGATCCTGGTTTCACATTGTAAAATTAACATAATAAATTTCACTATGAATATCTATATTTTCAATGACCATCATATAACCATTATCTTTGAGTCTGTGCTTTAAGATGCCTCTGACTTCAACAGACAGTTTTTTGTTTTAAATCAGTAGGAAATGTTCAGTTTACAAGTAACTGCCTTTTACCATACATTGGTGAATTTAGAAATAAATATTATATGATTGTTAGTAGAGAGACAGCCCTACTAGTTAACCCTACTAGTTAAATTTGAACATAGGAAAGATACTTTTCCTTAACAAACAAAAGATAAGGCACATTTCCATTTAAATTTTCTCTTTTATTTTTATTAAAGCAAATTGTAGTTTCTGTCATATTTTAAGACATTAATCAAGAGTTCACATTTGTTTTCTTTTTTCCATTTCATACACATATAAAATTATAGTCAAGGCTGTTATTATTAAATATAGGCTAAGATGATCTAAACTGAAAGTAGCATAAATCAATTATCTTTTTTCCTGGCATTAACTGGGTAAGATTGTATTCAATTGAATTATTTCCTGGAAATATATTGGATTTGAACCAATGGATATCATTTTTTAAGATTCACTAGATGTAGATCTTAGAAATTAATTATCCTTCATAACTACTTGGAAGGTGACTTTAAAAAGAACATGTCTTGCCTCTAGGTGAAGTAATTTCTTATTTTCTAAAATGTATGCTTTTAGTTTAGTAAAAGGTCACAATCACACTTAATATATGAATGGAACTTTTCAATACAGGTAGTAAAAATATTTAGATGTTAGAGTAAACCTTAACGAATACTCAGTAACTCAGCAGCCACTCTAAGAAGATACACTACTTTGGTTTGGTGAAGTCTGATGGAAGTCTTACTTTGGGTTCTTGCAATCAACTACTCAATATAATTATATTTACTCCCAAGCACTGAAATGTCTTCCTAGAGGATTCCTGTACCAGTGACTTTCTGTCCTGCATAGACTTTTCACTCTCACTATATGCTGTAATATTTGATGACTTCATAATCATTTGCCAGATATTGTTAAGTATTTGTGTTAGCCAGTTCTTTGTTTGTTAGCTTGTTTGGTTTTGTCCTTTTGAAACAACCTGGAGTCACCTCCGAGGTAATAACCTCAATTGATAAAATGCTTATATAGGATTGGACTGAAGGATGAAAAGCCTATAGGATGTTTTTGAGTTAGTGATTAACAATGAGGTGTTCATCCTGTAGTGCTTAGGGAAACAAACAGTTTGGTTTTCTTGGATTCTCTACAAAAGCCAGCTGAGCAAGCTGTGTAGAGTAGGCCAGTAAGTAGCACTCCTCCCTAAATTCTGCATCATCTCCCTCCAGGTTCCTGTCCAGTTTGAGGTCACACCTTGACTTCATTTAGTAAACTGGGATTCGGGTTACATCAGCCAAATAAAACATTTTCCTCTTTAAGTTGCTTTTAGTAATTTTTAATCACAATAATAGTAATCTTAACTAATATACCTATAATTGATAAATCCATGAATTTATTTTCTGCTAGAGTTGTTTTTTTGTAAACTTAGTACTTTTGAGTCACTCCGAGCTAAATGAAATGGCTTTATGAAACCCCTTCTTTCAAGGTGCATAGATCTATGAAGAAGTTGGAATAGAAAGATTGAAAGAAGCACAGGGGATAGATGACTCTTAGAAAACAGTGTCTTCCAAACACAGTGGGATGAATCCACATAGGAACTCACGGGCCTATAAGAATGTACATAAAAGCTGAACAAATTCAAACCAGACCAAATCATAGCACTGAGAATGGATGTAGACACAAAGTCCCACTTCCAAACAAGGAGTTATTTGCAATTGATACCTACTGGGAAAGGAGAAATTAGTTTTCACCAATGAGTATCCCTGGATATGTCACATATATTCCAGAGCTGGATACATGCTCAGGAGTAGTTGGGCAACACAAAATGGACTCCATGTTATTGCGTGTGGCTATTGTTTTATTAGACAACTTTGTCTTATTGAAATTTTATTTGCTTGATTTGTTTATTGTGTTTTGTCTTTGGGATAGGTTTAAAAAAAAAACTATCCCCAAAAAAGTTGGTAGGGATCTTAATTGGATCTGGGAGGAGTTAGTGGAGGGAAAAGAATAGGACCAAAATATGTCATGTGCACAAATACCAGTCTTATATTCACTAACATTTCTTAGAAGTACTTCAAATCCAAGGAGACTAAATTCCAGCCTGATTATTAAGTACAGACTCACATTTCCCAGTGTTCTTTGTTCTGATTGGTGTCCCCATTACCCACTTAATTTCTCACAGGAACATATGAGTAATATTTTGGTGATAAGCTCTGTAGTCAAAGCAGTAGAAATTTAATTTTTAACAAATTTTTATTTATTGTTTTATTTATTGACATTTCAAATATTGTCCCTACTCTTGTTCTCTCCTCCACAAAATCCTCATCCCATCCCCCTTCCACTTGTCTCAAAGATGGTGCACCCCCCACCCATTCAGCCTCTCCTGCCTCACCCCTCTAGCCTCCCCCTTCTCTGGGCATCAAACCTCCAGAAAACAAGTGCCTTCCTCCCATTGAAACTAGATGAGGCAGTCCTCTGCTACATCTGTAGCAGGAGTCACAGACTGGCCCATGTATACTCTTTGGTTGGTGGCTTTGTCCTCCAGAGCTCTGAAGGGTCTTTTTTAACTCTATATGGTTTTGGCTTCTTTGTCAAAGATAAGGTGATCATAGGTATGTGGATTTAATTCTGCGTCCTCAATTCTATTCTGTTGATCTACCTGCCTGTCTCTGTACCAATTCCATGCATTTTTTTTTTAATCACTGTTGCTCTGTAGTACATCTTGAGGGTCAGGGATGATGATTACCCCAGAAGTTCTTTTATTGTTGAGAATTGTTTTTGTTATCCTGGGGTTTTTGTTATTCCAGATAAATCTGAGAATTGCTCTTTCTAACTCTGTGAAGAACTGAGTTGGAATTTTTTTGTAGATTGCATTGAATCTGTAGATTGCTTTTGGCAAGATGACCACTTTTACTACTGTTAATCCTGCTAATCCAGAAGCATGGGAGATCTTTCCGTCTTCTGAGGTCTTCTTCAATTTCGTTCTTTAGGGACTTGAAGTTCTTGTCATACAGATTTTTCACTTGCTTTGTTAGAGTTACATCAAGACATTTTATATTATTTGTGACTATTGTGAAGGGTGTCATCTCCCTAATTTCTTTCTGAACCCATTTATCCTTTGTTGTAGAGGAAAGTTACTGATTTGTGTGAGTTAATTTTATATCCAGTTTCTTTTCTGAAGTTCTTTATCAGGTGCAGGAGTTCTCTTGTAGAAGTTTTGGAGTTGCTATCCTATCATCCGCAAATAGTAATACACTGACTTCTTCCCTTTCAAATTGTATCAGATTGACTTCCAAGAACACATCAAAAAAAAAAATCATTCACCACAATCCAGTAGGCTTCATCCCAGAAATTCAAGGATGATTCAATATAAAAATATCCATCAACATAATCCACTATATAAACAAATTTAAAAGTATTACATGATCATCTCATTAGATGCTGAAAAAGCCTTTGACAAAAATACAACACGTTTTAAAATGCTTTCCTATATAACTGCAGCTCAGTACCTAAATATTTCTGGTCTATTCTTTATTATTTGATCAACTTGACCAAATACACGATTGTCACCAAATCAGAGATTTTCTATATCAGTTTTCTGCATAATACAGGTTAATTCCTTTGCAGTGTACAAAAGTGATCCCCGTTCACCCACACCACATATTTAATATGCAAAACTGGCTGGTGAATCTTGACCAATGCTCCCTTTCCTCCAAGAGTAGGGCTTTATGTCTCTGAGTTCTATGTATGTTTGTTTTGTGTACATTATAGTCTGGTAGTATACGCTTTCTCCTTCTTGATGAAGTCCTATTTATTCTTAAGTATTCAATGTGGCTCTTTTTTAAGCATGCTCGTCCTGCCTGTCTCACAAGAATTGTACACACTTTCTACTTACTGGAACACTCCACTGACCTAGCATGGATTTTATAACTGTTATAATTGATCTGTTTGTATCTCTTTGTTTGCCTATCTGAGAGGCAAGAACAGTAATAGACAGACCATGACATCTGAATATCTCACTTTGTCTTAGGGGTCTAGCACATTGATTGGTCATAGAGGACATTTTCTGAGAATCTGCCTACGAACTAAATAGCCATCATGGAACCCAGCTCTTATAGAGAATACAGTTAAGCAAAGAATCAGGGTTCTGTAATACAAGGGAAGAGACATAAAAGAAAAATCATAAAGAAAATCGTCAATTTGTCTTGTTTTGTACTTGTATGATATATTCTAGTTTCACCTAGCCTGATCCAGAAAACAAATGTTACAGGTAAGTTGCAGATATCCCAGAGAAGAATTTAGCTAAGTGGAGGAACATGGGCTCTCTGAGACAAGGAAAGCATAGTTTGTAGAGAAATAAGTTTCAGATAGAGATCTGCAGAATGATTTGACTTTGTACAAAAGGGTCTTTTCCTGGAAACTCATGTGTTTTAACGCTCAAGGGACTCTTGCAAACTAGGTCCTTTAATTAAGATTTTGAAGGGTGAGTTCTTAATTCTCTGACATGGAACGATCTTAGTTCCATACACTCAAGAGCTGATTTAGTTTATGTCAAAATGATAATGATAGTGATGACGGTGATGATGGTGATGATGGTGATGGTGATGATGATGATGATGATGATGATGATAGCAAGGAAATGTGCCATTTTCTATTAAGATGTATAGTCTCGGTTCCAATTTCCTAGATTTATATATACCTGAATACATGTACCCAGCAAATGAAAAAGTTCTGAAAAGTATATGCTATGTTATGAAATTACATGTATCTCAAAAATACACTGTAATACCATTCTCTTATTGTTTTGCTTATACCTTTTCTCTCTGAGTGTCTAGCTTTGATGTTATTCAAGAAATCAAAAATTTAAAAGATGGCTAAAAAGGCAACTAGAAATATGTATTTAATTTAGCCTATGGTTCTATGAGTGTGCCTGACTTTAGTTTGACTTTGGAATCAAAGTTGTCTTTAGTTAAGTAACTGTCACACTTCTGTATCCCATGGAGATGGAGATACGGAAAAGCAGAATGAGGCTAGAATTACAATGAGATAATATTTGTGTAATGGTATCAGTATTATTTCAGACTTGCTTTTCTATGCTGATGCATATATGGGTTTTTTCTGTGTCTGGCTATCTCTGTTAGCTAAGCAAAGAGGTGAAAGTTCCAGAGATTTGTTTGGCAACACATTTCTGAAGTGCCTTTTGGTACAGCTGCCTTCCATTTGTTTCATCAAGAGACGAAGCAAAACTGAAGTCGTTCTTCATGATGAACTGGCAGCAGAGTGCCAAGATAGTTTTATTGCTTAGCAACTTGGCAGCAGGAAATGTTAAAATATTACAATCTCTCATATCTATGAACTGAGACAGGCTTTCAACGGATGGCCCTCCAGCTTGAACGTGATTAAGATGTAGCCAAATGGCATTGCTTATCCTTTGAACTGATAGGCAGAAGAAAGAAAAGCTGGACGCTTTTAATTGTATCATCCTTTATTTCTGGGGAAACCTTTGCTGATTTGAGCCAAACACTAATCTAAGGAATTGAGCTGTCCCCATTTAGATGTTGATAAGTTTGGAACCTGCATTGATCAGGGCAATTTGCTTTGCTTTTGGGAAGGACTACATTGATTGAATTATTGTATGCCAACTAAAATCTCATGAAAAACAAATCATACAAGGGAATCTGACAGTTTATCATACATTTCCAGACTTTGCAGGGTTGTTGTGGTATGCTTTCTTTTCATGCAAATTGTGGAATGAATGCAAGTGACATAGCAATGTCACCAGCTAAATGGCAACATAATGCAGACTGTCTCTGCAGATGCCTTGTCACAGGATGCTGCCAGCACACATGAGTCTGCAACCTCCTCCTCCTCCTTACAGTCTCATAGCTGAGGATGCTGAGTTTGCCAATGAAACAGGACCTCTTTGTTTTGAAATCCACTTACAAAAGGAGCATATTTTATGTAGCAAGTAGAATATTTAATTTCAATAAATGTACTTGCTTGATGAGTATGTCAAATAACAATGATTAAACTAATAATCCCAGGTCATTAACAGGTCATTAACTCTTTTTTCAGCCTGGGATTAGAGAGAGAAGAAAATTTCAATTGTACTTAATTTTATCAAAACTTCAAAAATTTTCAAGATGCTAAAACCATCCTGGATGTTTTGTCTATAAAACTTCACTTTAAATTTATACAAATACCTAATGGATTTTTCTACATTTGAAAGATCTTCAATTCAAACCAATATTGGGTTTAGCCTATGGTAGCATCATGTATATTGGAAAATATGATGAATTTGACACCATGTAAGATATGATTTCAAATAAAGGTAACAAATTTATGATGAAATATACAAATTATTTTGTTTGTGAAATATTGATTTAAAACTTAGATGGCATAAACCTATTTGATTTTATTTATATTAAAAAACTATTTACCATGCTACATTTAAACTTAATTGTAAAAAAAAATCAAGACAAGTATATTATAGACATTTTTATCCAGCATGATAGGAGAACAATTATTTTCATTTCTTTTTGTTTTCTATCATTGAAAACTTATTACAGCCACTTCACGAGCAAACTTGAAGGACAAACATCTAAAATTTTTCAATAGTTTTAAAGGAAATATTTGAATATATCTACTTATTTGTTCAAAAGTAGTCTCTAGGGAATATTTAGAATCACCACTTATACAATTAAAAGAAGCAGGTTTTCATACATTTATTCTTTTGTCATTCTAAATCTTTCACCTCTTATATATGTTACAGAGAGCTTTATAAATGAACAACCTTGTACCCAAATCTTTCCTCTTTCTCAGCCAAACTAGAGTACAAATTGTGCTTCATGTACAAACTGTGCATGAAAGCTTCAAGGCTATGAGTCTCATTTTTACCTTTAGAGAACAGAAAAAAACTATAATGAATGTTAAGAGCAAATGGGAGTTATAAGGAGAACTTTAAAGGCAATCTTATAAACTGTGAAATATCTCTAGCTATGCAGTGGAAATTGTGTTGCTACCATTTCAATATTTTTAACCAGCATATGTTTATTCATGTCTTAACGTTTAAATATATGGTGATATATCTACATGGCCCACGTATGTTAAATTTTGACTTAAATGGATGAGATCTCAAAATTTTATAGAATGTGTGCTTTCAGAGTTCTAGAGTAGAGAAGCATTTCAGAGCAATCAGAGACGCTTTTCTAGCCTGGCTTTATTTAGAATTCACTGCTGGTTCACAGGGCCCAGTTTTATTTAAACAATTATCAGGCTAGGTTATTTATAGCACCAGTGTGCCTGTTTGGGGCAGTGGGATCTCAATAAATTTCTAAGATAACATAATGGCACAAGAATAGACTGCTTTAAAAATAGGTGCCTCCAATTACAATTGAAGGGGAAGAGATAGATGGAAGTTTAAATTATGCCAATTGCTTCTGGGAAGTTGATGGGCTGGATGGAGAGAAGCACACATCCATGAACACATGGGGTTATTTTCTACAATTATAATCAGAAATGTTAAATGGGAACTTATAATAAAGGTGAACAGCCACCGAATCCAGTCATCACTAATCTCTGATCGGTACACAATGGTATATTTAGTAAATGTCCTAAAGCATCATCCAGAAAGAGAATGTCAGTCCCATGAGACTCAAAGAACTCACAGAAAGATTCAGGTTTATTCCAATACGTGACATATCACAAGTAGGCAAAACCTTGGGAAAGTTTGTCCCAATATAATTTACTTACCTTCACATATTAAACTAGGTAGAATTTATTATTATAAAAGAAATGACACTTAATATTTGATAAGAGAAACTTAAACTTCAAATGGACTATGTTTCTACATTATAAGTGAATACTAGTACTCTTAGTTGTAAAACTCTCTGAGATATACAAAATTTGCTTTCCAGTCATGCTATATGGCCAGGAATAAGCTTGAAGTCATGGCTTTCCATCAAAGTCTAATAAATATTAGATTTTAAAATAATGCATACATTTGCTTCTTAATTTTGTTTGTTTTATAGTACTAGCTCATCTGTGATGATTTTCAACTGATAATTATTCTCTATTATCTTTCATTTAATTATAGGATTATAGCTTTTTTTTTTTTTTCTTGGAGAAAGAGTCAGCTCCAGAGTGATGTATTCTAACTTTCAATTGCAGATGGGCTTTCATTCTTAAAGTAGATTTCCAATTATGCTATTGACAAGGAGTTTTCCAATTTCATATATTTGATAATTAGGTACACTAGATTCCACAATATCTTTAAAATTTTTTATCTCGTTTATTTATTTATTATATGTAATTCTGGCTATGTATATATGTATGTATGTATACACGCCATGACACACATGTGGGGATTTGAAGACAACTTGTGTCTGTTCATTCATCCTCCACCACTGGAGATCAGGAAATTAGTCTTAGGCTATCAGGATATGCAGATTGGGGAATATCATTAGTAACCTCTGAGCCATTCAACCAGCTAAGATTCTTGAGATCCAAAAGCAACAACATAATGTTTAAAAAAAAATGTATTCCTAGTATGAAGTGAAGAGAAAGGGGCATCATCATCTACCATTGAGGCTGAACATAAAATGAAAAGAAATATCCACACGAATCCCTAATATATGTATTTCCATGTAGTCTCAAGTATGACTATAAATATTATAGATTATTTATTTTAGTAGATATATTTCCCATGAGATAGCATGATGTCCTGATGATATACCACGAGCTACCACATAATGACATGTTTTATTGGATGATGCAACATAATCAACTGGTCTCCATTCTACATTGCCACAAGTATCTGGATACAACTGATAACAGTGCTTTCCCAACAATCATAATACTTTTGGGCATCACTCTCCACCTGGATAGTTAGACATTTTTACCCAGGGTGACAGCCCCCTACTCAAGTACCTGTGTTGATCACCTTCTGTTCCTGTATGCCTCTTGCAAGTACCTTCACTTGATCTACATTTCCAGTTTCTCATTTGTATCTATTACTGGACAATAAAACTCATGTTATTAATACTATGGCTTATGTTTTTCTTCTTTGGAGAATATGTTTCCTTTTTTTTCATCCATGATTTTAAATACTCATTTTAAAAACATGGTATACTGTGCACTTATTATTTTAATGTGATTAATGAAAGAAAATGTAGAAAGCATCTTATTCGTTTTGTATGTCTGTGTATGGATGCGCATGTGTCTTCTCAAGTATTTAGAGGTCAGACTACAGCTAGCAGGATTTGGTTCTCTCCCTCCACTATGAATTCTTGTCATAGAATTGAGGATAGAAAACATAGTTTCATGTTTGGCAGTAAATGCTTTTAACCATTGAAGCACCCCATTGACCCCCAAATTGACATTTTTACAAAGTCTCATAATAGAGACAAAAAAAAGTCTCATATTTGTTCACAGATTGAATTTGTACTCACTTAGAAAGTGCATCATTTTATGTATAGTTTGTTTTTAAATGTTAGCGATAATACACCTTAAAATTGTCATTTGTATCTTATTATTTAAAATGTGACTAAAAATCGTTGTAGCCTGCTTCTATTTTTATTTGGCTGGTTTCTTTTTTAATTTTCTGATCCTTCAATGTGACCACCTGCTCTCAAGTTACCAATCTCACGGTATCACCATACCCTCTTGGAGGTACTCTCACATCCTTTATAAAAACAAAACCTCATTTTAAAAACACAACTTTTTTCAAAGGAGGAATTAATTGGCTTTGACTCTAATTCACTGTCTCTCTGCCCACTTGATTTCCTCAATTGAGCAATTTATGGCATTTTATTTTATTTTATTTCATTTCATTTCATTTTATTTTATTTTATTTTATTTGTGCTCTAGTATCCATTACAAAACAGCAGGATCTAAAACCTCCATCATCCTATGTCTTATGAGCCAATGGCTGCAGAAGACTCAGCTGCATGGTGGAGGCAGCTCTTCCAGTTTGACTCTAACAGCCAGCTTGCCATTGCAGGAATTAATAATGAAATGTTACATCTCCTGAGTTTTATGTGAAGACAGGAAAAGTGACAGGGATTATGGAGGAAAATAAATTTACATTGTAGCATCCGTAGCTTTAGGACTTCAGTATATTTGAAATTACTGGAAGATGACAGACTTACAAGAAGGTAGTTACCAGAATATTTAAAGCACCTGGCTGAAGAATCAGGAGACAGAAGGAAGAATCAAACTTTTCCCCCTGGTGCTTAATTTCTTCTTTCCAGCTGCTTACTAAAGGACCAAAGATCTATCTGACTTTTCCTCCAGAGTTAATCCATTTCAGTCAATGTCACAGCATATTCATTTTGAACTGTCACATTTCCAATCACCTTCTCTTCTTGGTTAAAAAAAAATGCCTCACAATATCCAACCCTTGTCCTAGAAGTACTTTATTCCAAAAACCAAGTAATATGGAGATGATGTACTTTGTGCTATGACTGCTTGGCTTAGCTCAGTAAAGTTGTTATCATTGGCTACTGACTATAAATTAGTAATATTTTTAAAAGGACAATGGAACCATTCCAAATGAAATTCTTATTATTTTCAAGTGTCTCCCCCTCCTCCTCAAAGGCATTGCCTAGAGTCACATTTATTTTTAAGTCTAGTTGGAGTTATGAACCACATCCTTAATCTTTATAATTGTGGATTCTGTTGTTGGTACAAGTTGAAGAAATATATCGTGGTTGATGAAATGCCAAGACATAAACTCTTGTATGAAAGATGACTGAAGGACAGGACCTTAGCTCAGCTTTACCATAATTCTACATTTTCATTTATCTTTTCCTCCCTTTGTAAATTATGAAATTGTTCAAATTGCTTTACCAGGTATGTTTGTTTTCAGCACTTATACTATCTCAGTTCGATGTGAAAATCTTACCTGTAGATAGGAAGAGTCAAATACTGAAATTAACATTCACTATACAATTGCCAATAACTTATGATGAATTAAACTAAAGTAGTCCTATTTGCCAGGGGCCAGCACCTGAGGGTCTTCTTTCTTCTTAGTTCTCTCTTGAGGTAGTGGAGGGAGATGAGCATCACCAAGGACAAGATGTAGCCTTGCAAGATATTTAAGATTGCTGTTTTATAATAAAACTTTTACCTGTCTTAACTGTGAGTCACTTTGCTGCAGTAGCTGACCTGCCTGTCTGAGTTCCCTTGAGGCCAGAAACTGCAGTCTCTGGAATTGAGCACCTCATCATAAAACAGCAGGGGATTAAGTAAAACAGCCTTTGTTCTATCTCTGCAGGAATTGTGCAGCTCTAACTTGAAGTCACAGGAAGAAGAGAGGGACACTTTGAAAAGTGATTTTAATCTTTATTTCTAAGTTCTCTCTAAAAAGTTTTCTATGAAAGTTCTCTAAGAAAGTTCTTCTAATAGGTTCTTCATTCTAAAATGTTCTTCTTCACTTCTGTTTCTGCTCTTTGCCCTCAACATTTATACATCTTTCAGAATACATGATCACATGGTAAATAGTTTGCCACAAGTTGACACATAAATTCAAATCATAAACTGAATAAGAAGTTTACAACAGAGAAAGTTTATATACATACCTATTAAGAGAAATTACCTGGGTAACATTCATCATATGTTATAATTTTTGTGACTAAGGTACTCTGAGAATTCATATAGATAAACCCAGTCAATATTTTATCTTCTGTCCTCTCACCTATAATAAGTCAGTAGTTCCCTTTTTGTGACCTTTGGATAACTGTTTTACAGCCTCTTGGAATGTCATCTAAGTTGTAGATGCCTTCTTGCTACATCAGAAGCAAGTAATTACTGATACTTTAAGACTAGTGGAGTTCTAATTGCAGTTAGTATTATTAGAGAGAATTTAATAGCAGTCCTAAGATAAAACAACTTTATAATTACTAATATAATTTTAGGAATTCTCATAGAATTATTATTAAGATTTAAGAAGTCACTTATTTGTCTATGTAGCAACACCACAAGACAGTAAATCTTCGTTGTTCTCAAAAACATGGGTTAATACCTAGTCATTGTTGTATATGTTTAATAATAACAGGAAAAGCATATTGATGACAGAAATTTTTCGTAGAATTGAATTTTGTCGGCCATGCCTATAGAAGTGAATCCATCAATAACTTTAACAATCCATGACAGAACCATTTCAGGAAGATCACCTGCTATTTTTTAGCTTCTCCAAGATGGTTCCTGGCATCTACTACCTATACATACTACCAACCATGTGTTATTATTTGAATGTGAAATGTTGCCCCATAAATTGAAACACATGATCCTTAGATTCTTAATAATGTTGTTGAAACTTCAGGAGATTGAACTTCACTGGAGACAGTGAGTCAATGTGGATAGTCCTTGAGCACTTGCAGACAGACCCTTGTCCTTATTTCTTCTTTACTCCTGAGTATGCATGTAGTCTGAGCAGCCAGCTCTCTCCAACTTCTCCTATGCCTTCTTTGTCTTCTACATGTCTTCATAGCTATAATGGACTATATGACCTTGGAACTTAATCAAAAATAAATTCTTTTTTTCTGATGCTTCTCTTGTCTAGACACAAAATCACTTTTATTTTCCTTCCCTCATTATTAAACAGGATACACATTTAGGTTTATATTATGTGTGAAGTTATGTCTAGGCCTAGATGATGTAAATATTGTAATAGGCTTATCTTCTCCAAGAAAATGTCTTCCTTCAGGTTATATATGACAAATAAGTAAACCATTAGTATAGGAATTTATTTTGTTTTAAAATGGAACATCTATAGTACTCAAACTGTCAATTTAAGGTAGAGTAGTCCATAAATATACAATCATTGTCTTAAATATTGCTTAATCCTTCCATTTGGATTTAAACATAGATAAGATCATAGTTTGACTTCCACTGATTTGATCTTCAATTCTTTTTAAGTACTTTATAAAATTTATGAAGTGTTATCTACAGATTTCTTAATTTGGATTTAGATAAAACTTGAGCTACAAACTAAGGTGAATGTGAGAATTCACTAATGATTATTATGAGATAGATGACTATCGCCTTCTCAAACTTTTCAAGTTAAATGATTGACAGTAAACAATGACATTTTACTGAAGATTCATACATATTTTAATGTACTGGATACTAGTCAAAACAAAATGCTTCTGGAAGTACTAAAGAAAATCCTTTTAATTAATTTCTTGTACAGACATAATTAAGAATGATTCTACAAAATGAATTTTATCTATTGACAAATTAACTATTACAGTATTATGTGTTTGAGATGATCATCAGTTTCTCAAATAATAGAGCATTTCTAGACTGTATCATATTCTCAGTTACAAAATCAGTTCTAGACTGTAATGAAGAATAACCAAAAATTAAAGGCAATCAATCGAAACCAATTGCCTTGGTCTAAATGTAGACCATAGTGATTCAGGCAGAGCTTCTTCCAAATTTTTCTTAACTGTAAGATGTATAAGGAATCATGGACCTAGAGTAAAGAGCCATCTTCGATGAAAACTACATGTGTTCTAAACTTTGGCCATACCCCATGTTCTTCAAAATCTTCATTTTAATTTTTGACAATGTAAATTTTCCATTATTATTTTTCTCTTAATTTTATGCATCTCTGGAGATAATACTTATGTCATCTTAATGATGTCTTTCTTGACTTCATAGCAGCCTGGAATTTAACTAGCATTTGACTAAACATATACTCTGTAGCCTAATTATTTTTATTAACAGGTTCTTCTATTTTTCTTTCCCAAATTACCAAAAGCCATTCTTTTTACGTGGAATTGATTCACCAACAGCTTAAAATGATGAGTATCAATTAAAACTCCTTTAATCTTTCAATGCAAAAAAAATGACAGAAGTACACAATGGAATTTAGTCACTTTCATATCCTAATTCTAAGGGATGTATCTGTGATCCCTGTTTCTTCCTCAATTTTTCTTTTCTCTTTCCTCCACTCCTAGATATTTGAACCTGTGCTTCCAGAATAACGCCATCCTCTTAACTGCTCTGGTATAGAAACTAATCACTATTTTCACAAAATCTGCGTCACACTGATAAAGAGTATAAATGTGCATACCTGTTTATGTAGGTATTTATTGCATCACTCTTACTGACCATTAATCTATGTACTTCTGTATCATCATATTATCTCTGTGTCTATCACTTATTAAGTAAAGGAGAAGGTAAGAGAAATGGATTGAAATAGTACAATAAAGTTTCTGAAGGGCAGATATTCTATAACAAAACTACAAGACTTACATGAGGAGAAAAACACTAGTATTTTATACATAAAAGTTTCTGTTCTCCCTTTCATTGGTTTACATGACTGCAATTTTTTTCCTTGCCTTCATCAATTTTTACGTATGGTAAGGAATCCATGGTAGCGGGAGCTTGAGATAGCTGGTAACATTAGCTGTCATTCAAACTCAAAGCCTATAGAGCAATACATATTTGTGATCAGCTAGTGTTTTGCCCTTCAATGCAGCCCATGGGATGGTCCTACATATATTTATAGTGTATCCTCTTATGTAACTTAATCACACTGTACGTTGTGGTATGTTGTGGTTAATACTATCAACTTTACAGAAACTAGAGTAACTTGGGAAAAAGTTCCACAACCGAGGAATTGCCTGTATTAAATTATTCTGTGGCTATATCTATAAAATATTTTCATTCTTTCTTTATTTTTTACCCTTTTAAATTTTATTATTTTTATTGAATATTGTATTTATTTGGATTTCAAATGTGATCCCTTATCCCATCTCCCCTTCCTTATTTGCTTATTTGAGGGTATTCCCCCATCCAGCCACTCCTGCCTCCCCATCCTCTCATTTCACTACACTGGGGCATTGAGTCTTCTCAGGACCAAGGGGCTCTCTTCCCAATGATTCTTGACAAGGCCATCCTCTGCTACATATGTGGCTGTCACGATGGGTCCCTCCATGTGTATATTTTGGTTGGTGGTTTAGCTCCTGGGAAATCTGGGGCAGTCTGGTTGGTTGATATTGTTATTCTTCCTATGGGGTTGCATACCCATTCAGCTCCTCCAGTCCTTTCTCTAACTCCTCTATTGGGTTCTTGGTGTAGTAGATCCTATTCTACTATGGGCTGTGCCATCCCTATGCAGGTGGTTCTGATCTGTATAAGAAAATCAGTGGATCAAGCCTGAGGAAACAAAGAAGTAAAAAGTACGAAGTGATAAAAACATTTCACCTGAGAAAATATACTGTTAAATATTTTCAATGAGATATCTAAGCCTATAATGATGAATCTCCATTAAAAGCATAATACTTGCAAATTAATTAAACAAATATCTCATATTTAAAGTTCAGACTTTTCATTTGATTAAGTTCAGTGCTTGAGAAAAATGACTGCATAATTATACCTGACCATGGAGAAAATAAGTACCTCAATGCATGCATTTGCACTGGTGGCTCCAGCTGCAAAAGTCTGTGTCTTCCATGTACATAGGTATCTTTACATGGGTTGATAGGAACCGTTTTCCTTTAGTATAAACCTCAGATTGCTGCCATTTCCCACCTGGCCTAAACCAGCCTGCAGATGAACCTCAAAACTTGTTTCATAAACTGTTCAAAGATGTTCCAGGATCCCGCAGGGTAACTTAATGTATAAAGTGTTTGTAAGAAGTATATATTGCATAGATATTAGTGTAGATCAGAATGTATAAATTTGACTCAATGCATGCTTTAGGTTCTAAGCATGAGATTGTACATGTTTACTGTTGAGTCCTTGCATCTGGTTCTAGGTGAGTGAGATGTTAAGGACTGAAGGTAGTTTGTCGCCTAAAACCCAGTCTGTTTTAGACACTGAGTATGCTTATTTAGTGCCTCACTACCTAATAAACATCATTTCTGTGTAAATTACACAGGTGTTAAATTCCCATGCAGAAAAATAAATGTCCTGAATTCTCAAATTGGTATTCTTTATTGTTTAATATATATCATGTCTGTAATTTATTTAGGAATGTAGATTTCATTGTATATAAATGCATGCTTTTAGAATTATACTAAGATTTAAATAGAAGCAGATTGTATTGATAAAACTGTACCTTCAAAATGAATGTTAAATAAAATGACAGATTTATTTTTTCTGCATTTAAAAAAATTTCACCTTTTTATTTGTGAATATGATTAGCAGAGACATAGATATCAAAAATAATAAATAGCTACAAGAGGTGCAAATAACATTCCACATAAAATATACCCGATTAAATGAATTTATGAACACACTCTACAAATTTAAATTTTTACCACCAAATTAAATAACAGCATAAATATAAGAATCCCCCAGACCTAAGTAGACTGTCATATCTTATGAGAACTGACACTAAATACCATTCAGGCCTTGTGCTAGCTGTAGGAATCAATGCCCTCCAAAATAAAAAGAAACACCTAATCATTCAAAGTCCAAAGTTCTGAAAATGTCCCCAAAAGTGCTAACCTTGCTTTCTGGCTTCTTTAGTTTGGCTTCTGCTTACTATTCTTGCTATTGGATGTGTGTCAACCAAGGATGTCATTATTGTCCTTAAAACCCAATCTGAGAAAGTCTCAGGACTGCACATGGGTTCTAAATACCCAATAGAGTTGGTGACCAGATAATACAGACATTTTATTGGCTTGGGCCATGTCTCAGTGGTCTTCTCTGGTGGATATTTTACATTGATATTGTTTAAGATATCTATTTTCTTATATGAAAATAATGGTAATATCATAAATTATGTATTTTTGTTTTTTAAAAAAGTGTTGATATTATAACTCAGACTTGTAATTGCAGCAACTAAGAGAATGAAGAGGAAAATTTTTTGCCAAGATCAGTTTGAGTTACATAGAAAGAAACTGTCTTAAGCTAATATATATATATATTATATTTCTTATATATATATAGGAAAAAATGATAAGCACCATCATGTTCTCAAGATAATCACTGTTGAAAGTTGCAAATTTATCTGACCTTTTTTGTACTTAGACTACCAAATATGAAATAAATATAATCTTGATTTTAAGCTCCTATTTGTATTGTGAAAATGTCTTAAAATAAGAACTAACAGTTATTGCTTTTGTTTACACAACTCATTGATACTATATATTCTAAAAGAAATCTTTATAGCTCATGAAGATTTAAGAAAAAGTGACTATTAGTTCAGTGACTCAACATTTTCTATAGGGTGCATGAGGTGAGGGAGGCTATACTCACACACAAGAAAAAGACATAGGGAGAGAATTGGAGACACACAAAGAGAGTGAGAGAGAAAGAGAGAGAGAGAGAGAGAGAGAGAGAGAGAGAGAGAGAGAGAGAGAGAAGAGGAGGAGAATGTGATTGTGGGGGG
>NW_021604622.1:15403938-15422798 GCF_004785775.1 Grammomys surdaster
GAGAGAGAGAGAAAGAGAGAGAGAGAGAGAGAGAGAGATCTGTACAAGAAATTTTGAACTCTACTTAAGGTATCTAAATTCCTTTTGTCTCTTGTCATTTTTTCCGAGATCTTTTTAGTTGGCTCCATTAGCTCTTCATTAAGTCTTGAATTCTATCAAAGATTTTAAAACAGACTTCTTAATATGCTATTTATTTATCTAAGGCACTTTCTTTCTTAATGTTTATTTTATATCTTTCTTGAATTCTGTTTCAATAGATCAAACTTAGTGTCTTGATTTCCAACAAAAATATTAATCCAGTCTTAGTTTCAATTCCATAATTTTAGTATCTGACACCTTGAATGTCATTCTTAAATTTAGAAATGTTTTTCAATACTGCCCCTCAAGATTTTTAGGAGCATACTGCTTTTTTTTTTTTCATTAGATGTAGTTCTAATTACCAGTGTCTTCCAATATCTCTGTTTATTGCTTTAGCCAACATTTTGCAATTATTATTTATTATAATTAACATGCCTTACTCTTCTCAATTTAAAGCATATCGCTCCCTAGTAACAATATCAATATCACATATTTCATGTGTTTCTCTTACTGGCAATTACCATTTTGAATATAAAAATGGAATCAACAAAACCAGTGAAGTCACTGGTTCCTGAGAACCACAAAAACTAGGCATGTGCTGAGATTTCGGCAGAGAGAGATTAAAGTGTGCACCTGGTACCCTGTGTTAATACTCCAAGGCCTAAACTTTCATTTCAACCTGTACTTTTGTCAATTTTATATCCTATAGTTCATGTTCAAATAGTCTTTGAAATAAAATCACTAAGCTAATTTTGCCTAGAGCCTGCTCAAATATCCATATCTGCTGTGATTTTACTCATTTCCTGGAATAGTAATAATTTCAGTCATAAGCATTAAAATTAAGAGTAGTACTCAAACAGTGATTACATTCAGCCAGACTCTTCATCTGTCACTTATTCTTCACTTTAATGGCTTATATGGTTTTATGAATTGGGTCATGCTTTCATTCTTTTATTAGTGAAAATACTGAAGCACAAAAATATTTTATAACTTAAGAACACTCTTGACTCTAAAGGCAGAGTCATATTGCCAAATCTGCCAAGTTCCCGTGCTTGCTGAGACTGGGACAACCCTCTTGGACTATTACATCATTACCAGCTTTCTGTTTTCCAACTCCTTCACTGCCTATGGTTTCCTGTCCTGGAAAAATCCTCTCTAAATATTGACTTTGGCAGTGGGTTTGGATGTGGAAAAGGTCACCTGAGGTGGGTTCCTAATGCTTGAGAACTGACAGTGTTTAGAGTAGGAGGGAAGAGTCTGCCAGGCACAGTGGAGCATTCAAGATGTCTCTTATCATTTGATTTCTTATGGAGCCTTAGGACTCTGCCAACCAGAAGGTTATCACCAGATGTAGGCTGGTGAGTTTGGCCTCCTGAAATATAATTCCAAAAAAAGCCTCTTTATTTTTCAAGCTACTTTAGTTCAGAAATCTGTTAAAGTTACAGTAAAATAATACATATAAGCAAATATTCATGTTCCTCTTTTCCTCTAAGATAGTTTAGAATTGTTATCTTAGGGACAAAGGTAAGCAATACCATTAGACTACTTGATTTAAACAACTTTTCCAATATGAACTGCTAATACTGTCAGTAAATTTTGAAGAATGTGCTTGTCATTGAGACAGAATAGATGGGGAAAATATTTAAGATGACAGCATTTTCAGGTAAATTATAGCTTAAAATCTACTTTGAAAATAAATTACATGAACAACTGAAAAATCAGCACCTTGGTCATCTGTTTACTTTTACTCACAAGCTCAAATTTATATTTATATTAAATGTGAAATTATGTATATTTATATGAATTTATACTATAAAGGTATATAAACACAAGCATAAGTACATATACACTAATAATGTTTTAATCATTGGTGGCTTTTAAATTCCTGTGTCATGTAAAATAAGTTTGCTTTAAGTATATAAAAATCTCTATATCACACAGAAATTTAGTTAGTTCTAATGTAAGTTTAAGAAGAAAGAAGTTAAGCCACTTTACTTATTATATGTTGCTTAGATGACAATGATAAAAGGGCTCTGTACTGTGTAACTTTGTCACTATGATATTTTAGGGCATATTCTTATTGAGTTTCATTATGCATCCTCAGCATCTATTATTCTTATTAATGCCAAAATCAACCTCCATCTTGCCCTTTTCCTGTTCTAATTGACAATGGGCAGATAATTTCTGGTCCAGATCAGGAGCTCATCTTCCCATCTAACCTTGAACATCTATCCAGCAACAATGAATCCCATTAGCATCAGACTCATGGCTAATAAAAAGGTTCCATGAAGAACAATAATGCACTTTGGCTCCCACATCAATTTCTGGCACTTCAGAAACTAAGTGTAATGAACATTAGGTCACAGCCTATACCTTTCACAAAATGTCCCAGTTAGAATAGCATATTAAGCATCCAAACTGGGGATGTCAGGTCATTATATGAGATGCCATTCACATAAAAAAATGCTATTGTATATTTATCTCTACGGAAAAATTTTTTTAGGTATATTCAGTACTATTTTAAAGATATCTTTTTAAAAGATATTTCTAGAGGTGCATAGAATATATTTTTTTACAACCAGAAAATTGTAACATAGAATTAAAAAATACACATGTGAAATCAGACTCACTTTTACTATTTCTGAACTTCTATTGAGTGATTATATATTTTAAAATTGCAAGAAAAAAACTGAAAATTCAAATGTCATGCAAAAGACATATACATTACATAACTTTAATACTCAGGCAAAGAAAACTCAGATTTTGATTAATGATACTCTGTAGTTCAAAAAACAGGAAAGTAATTTTTAGGGTTATTAGGTTTGAAAATATTTTCTCCTGGCATATGATTTTTCTATTTTTTATATACAATCTTATCTACACTTCTCTTTTATTTAAACATGGTTGTCTCTTTATATTTGCTTCTGTGAATACACCTATTTCAAATAGCATCAAACAGTTGTTTTAAGCAAAATCAAAATGAAATTACACAGTATTTTGCAAGTCTGAAATGTACATTTTAACATGTTTTGAGCCTCTTTTCTTTAGAGAAGGTTGTTTATCTTTAAGTGTACAATACTGAGTTTGATAGTTAGCTTTTAACTCTCAGTTTACTACAGTCTCCAAGAAGAGCCTTACTTGAAGAATTTTCATGGTTAAGTTGACCTATAGATATGCCTTGTGGGTTTGTCTATATTGTTAACTGATGTGGGACGACCTGCCCATTTCGAGTT
The DNA here is from genome assembly GCF_004785775.1 of Grammomys surdaster. Classification (NCBI taxonomy): domain Eukaryota; kingdom Metazoa; phylum Chordata; class Mammalia; order Rodentia; family Muridae; genus Grammomys; species Grammomys surdaster. The sequence goes on from NW_021604622.1 coordinate 15,407,250, forward strand.
GTAACATTCCCTAAACAAAATATCCTGAACTATGTAAAACAACAGAAAGTTTTGTGGAGATATCCAGTGATCACAGAACATGGGTAGTAAATTCCTCTCTACCCTTGACAGCTTGAGCCTAGTCTTGACAGGGTTTATACCCAAGAAATTTAAAACAAATTCATCCTTTTCTCCCTTGTTGCTTTTGTTCAGCATATCTTATCACAGCAACAGATAGGAGGCTAGAACACTGGGATACAGGAGGATATTTATGTAAAATTTTATGTAAAATTAATCCATCATTTCCCTTTTGACATAGTTTGCCTTTCTTTTCTTTTGGTTTGCCTCATTTTGTTTACTCTGAAGTACACTTCAGTAAATTGACTCTGGATGACTCAATGAAGAAGTGTTAGGCAGACACCTACCAGCCTTCTTCAAATGACTCTGGAGATCAGAGGCGAATGCTGATGTCTTTAGGAGCTGACCCTTTGAATGAGGGTTAAGATGCTCCAATCACACTTTCTTGCTGTAGTCCTTTCTGCATCTTGCTATGGTGAAGCTGACTAGATGAGAGACAGGGCAGTCATGCCCACCAAGAGAATATCAGCCTACTTTGACAATAGAATGCATTTTGGAAGAAGATCAAATGTGTACAAGTAATTTCAGCTCTTTCTATTCATTTTAAGTCAAAGGAAATATGATGTTGCCTGTAGATTTTATTCATTGTCTCAGAATACCTGAGAATAGAAAGTGAGTTACTTAGCAGAACACATTAGCCTTTCAAGGACAGAAGTGCCACTTAACCAGTTGATGGTTAAAGTTGAATGTATTATAAGCTAGTGTTCTCATGATCTGGATGACTGGACACATTTTCTTAAGTGCTTCACTTAGCACTAAGGAGCAGCTTGAAGCCCCTTGTAGAATGCAATCTGTTATTTTATTTCTTACACTAATTTTTATACTTTCTATACACTTCTTACTCTTATGTATGTATCATAAAACTTGGAAGAAATTAAAAATTGGAAATCAATTTATATTTACAAAATAAAGAAGAAAACAACTCCCATGTTTGATTTCCTATTCAAAGCCTTAATCTAAGTACATTAGATTAGTGAATGTTTGATGAAATAACTCATGAAATGTGTCTAGTGGACCAAACATTTTTAAATATTTCTGTGCCTTTTTCGATTTCAAAAACTTATGTCGAGCCTACGACATTGTAAACACAAACATTGAATGTTTTCATCTCTTGTTCTTAAATGATTGACATTCTCCATATAGTGTAAAGCATTTTCATAAGTAATATAGGGATATTGCCATTGTCTTAGACTCTGTGTTACTAAAACAAGCTTTCAAGGATCAGATGAGTTCATAATAACAGAAAATTATTTTTCCCACTCAAAGCGTGTGAAAAGTCCATACCAAAGGCAATGGGGTTTTTAGTGTTTATGAAGTCCCCATGTCTATGTACGTAGACAGGTATCTTTACAAAGTATATTCACAAATTGGACAATGCTGTTTTTGTTTTTTTGTTTTTTTAACCAGGTCACTATTCAGAATGTCCTGACTTGAAAAACATAATTATCTAAGAAAAGCCTCATTTTTAAACACAAGTTTATTGGGAAGGGGTGAAGGTTGCAAGATGTTTTCTTTTGTAGAGGAGACACAAGTGTGTTTGTGTGTGTGTGTGTGTGTGTGTGTGTGTGTGTGTGTGTGTGTGTGTGTTTTCCTAAGAAACTCGCTTAATGTGATAACAAAAGGGAAGACTTTCTAGTATCTTCAGGATAAATTAGAGAAATAAAAGAGCTTGTCTAGAATCCAAGATCAGAAGTCTGGAAGAGTCAATGGAAATTCCCTGCTCCAAAGCCAATGAAGGAGGCATGCCATGACACTTAATATATTAAGTCTCACCTTAACGTGATCTAGAATCAACCAAGAGGCACACTTCTGAGGGTTAAGACAGTTTGTTAGAATACCTTAGGAAGATTCTCTAGTCTAGGTTAATTGACATAAGAAGAACCAACCTAACTGCAAGAAGCACTCTTATGTTAGTTGGTCTCCTGGTCTGAATATTTTAAAAAAGGAAAAAAGAAGAGCATTCACTAACAGTCATTACTTTTTGCTTCCTGAGGGTGAAAGCCAGGGCAGCAGGTGACATAGACTCTCCCTGGCACAGAAACCCTGCTGTGATGGACTGTATTTCTTTGGTAAGCTGCAATAAACTTTTAGTTCTTAAGTTGCTCTTGTCAGACACTGTCTCACCACAGGAAGAAAAGTAAGACACTATGAAGAGCCAATATTTCAGGTAGTGTTTGAAGATTACAGTAACCTAAAATTCCAGTTCGACATTGGAAGATAAACAAACAAATAAATAAATAAATAAATAAAAAGAATCTCTTAGCCTTTGTTCTGTGGTCACCTTAGGGAGAACAATGTAATTAACTGATCTATGATGCGAACACAAATCTTATGCAAGTAATGTTCCCAAATATTTATACAGAATAAACTTAAAGTAATCCTTATATTCTACTTATTCTGAAGGAAAGTAACCACATAAATAACTTTTGTAAGTTGTCTTCTGGGCACTATTGGTAAAAGACAAAGCGAAAACATCCTAAGGCTGACAGAATGCAAGGAATAGAAAAAAATGATTTACTAAGGAAGAGAATTTGTTTACATCTCAGTAAGAACAGAGAGCGGCGAGTGGGCTTAAGTGAACATCTGCACATGGTATAAAATGCATTCCAGGATAAGTAAAGCATATCATTTAAGGTTCACTCTGGCCATGCGGGGAGATCAGACCTTACAAATTTATGGAGTATAGTTTCTGTGGAGATAAAAGAGGCTAGTGTACTTTCTTGATCAATGCGCAACAGAATAAAGAGAAATGTATCTTGGTTGTGGTTTATTTTCTGGGAACCATAGAGTGCCCAGATATTTGGGGAAATAGAACCCTGCATGCATCAGTGTTGATACTTTTGTGTAAAATCCTAGTTGGATCATTAGTCTCTATAAACTGGTTGTCCTGTATCTAAATTACAAACTCACTTTCCAATTACTTGAAAATATGAACAGAGCATAAAACATAGCCCACGCAAAAATATTTCTCTCCTGATTATTAGCATCAATTACACATCTTCAGACATTAACTGAAGAATGGATTCTAAGGTTCTGAGACTCCATATTTCCTACTGGACCTAATCCAGCTGGAATATTGCTAATGCTTCCAACTCAGATTAGACATCCATAACCAGACTCCTGGATCTTCAGCTATGGGTATATCCTGTAGTACAGAATAATTCTCAGTTGGGAAATCACACAGACAAAGCCATTTCTCTAATAACAAGTCTGTAACAAAATCTCAGAAGAAACTTAGCAACTAAGCCCCTTCTTGTCACTGCCTGAAATATTTGACAAAGGAATGAATTGTTCTTATCACCAGGGATTGAAGCCAATGTAATCCAGGTACTTGGTATAAAATTAGTGGAGGATCAGAAGGACTTACCAGTGTTAGTCAGATTGTGACTTTTAGAGTACCCAAGACACATGATATTCTGTCCCCTAACAGAGGGGGACACACCAAAACGTCTTCATTTGGTTATTGTAAATTAGAGTTGCTGTGTTGCTTTAATATTGAAGGCATGGCAGAAATCAGATAACCCTGAAGCTACTGAAAAAGTGTTTACCACAGGCAGCATAGACTCCACGGTCAAATTTAGATTCTGGAACTTAACTAATACCAAGGTGGGATGCCAAGTAGCCTGGGTTTATCCTGTGCACATGGTAGTGTCATGTCATTACAGCAAAAACTAAGTCAGGGATTAAAAATAAATGAGGCAGTTTTCCTCCAAATATGTATTAAATATGCATCTATTTTGTTTAAACCTTTAAGTGTATTTTCAATACAAACATCTTTATAATGAGAAGCTTAAGTTCATCATTAATGTCTTTTCACAAGAAGTGAGGAAATAGTGAAGACCCACTAAGAGATTTCTAAGAGCATTCATGTGTGAAAAATGTTATTTTTGCTTATTTATATAGTTATAAAGTCTCTAACTCACTGATACATTGACAAGGTAGTTTACCATTGCCACATGCTAATGTTGGGATTAAACCCTACTTAAAGGGTCTGAATTAATTTGTCAATTTAGACAAATATTTATTTAACTATAAAGAATTTAAAACTATATTCCTTCATTAAACATTTTTCCTCTTAAATTGTTATTGGAATTTTCAGAAAAATCAATGTATGAAATTTAGATCTTTCGAAATTTTATTTTGAAAACATCGGCACATTTCAGATATAGATACGTATCAAGTAAAGAAAAAAGGAAATAAATGAAACAACACTTGAGAGTCAAAAAGCCATAGAGTCAAAAAGTCTATGAACGTCTATCTTCAATCTGCATTTCAAATCAGTTATTGGTCAATAAGACTCTGTACATGAAAAAAAAATCCAAAGTAAATAGAAATCATGTAAGAGGTTCTATTTGTAGCCCCTGAATCCACTGATGTTCAGGATCATTCCTGCTCACTGAAGAAGTGGGAGACAGTAAGAGGTCGAGGCCAGTGAAGAGAGGAGAGAAACTGCATATGGATTTGACAGGACTGATGTACTCCTGGAGTCAGGGTCGCTGTGCTTGCCTCTATAACAACTGTATAAGATCAAGTCAATCACCATTCTAGCATATAGTGGGAAGGTTGTTCATGAGGGCTCCCACATATTACTGAGGAGCTATAGAGTGTTGATGGCTTCTCCATTGAGGTAATTGGTAGCTCAATTATGCTCCAGTGTATGGTTCCATATCCAGGTGGTACACCACAAATTAGATTCAGGATTTATTTTAGGAAGAAGAAGAACAAGAAGAAGAAGAAGAAGAAGAAGAAGAAGAAGAAGAAGAAGAAGAAGGAAGAAGAAGAAGATACTGCTTGAAGACAGTAGAGATGTGGGTGGGTCTGAGAGAACTTAAGGGGAAGAGTAGAGACATCAAATATAATCAAACATCACTGTATAAATTCTTTAAGAATAATTATATATTAATATCACTTCACATTATCTTTCACAAATTGTTTATAAAAGGGATATTATTAATGAGATTTATGAACATTGTTCTAATATGTACTATTCTATTCAGAATTGTGTACATTAGCAAGGAAGTTATTCATTATGTCAAAATATGCAAAGGTTTATACAAATATAATTTCCATAAAATATATGTTACATAGAAATGTATTTGGTCTGGATTTATTGTTTCTGAATTTGACGGGATTTTTCTTAATTTTAGCCTCTGAATTTGAATGTTCAATACTATTCATAATATTCATAACATGAAGTCTAATTGTATTCATATGCAAAGTAATCCAATCCCTTATATATAGGTTTGCTCTTCTTCTTGTGTTTTCACATATGACTTTCTATTGAAAGTCAATGTAATATCAATTTAAATATATATATATGTATATACATACATATATATATATATATATATATATATATATATATATATATGCATGCATGCTTTCACTCTATAGTAGTCTTCTTTTCAGTCTCAATATTGCTGTCAAAGCAGAAATTAACTTTTTGTTGACAGCGTCCAACACTACTAAGATGGCTCTAAAGAAAAAGACATTTAACCACTGAGAATTTGGATCCAAAAGGAAATAGTAGCACTGGGAGTTACCACTACCATAAACAGAAGTGATGATTCAGTCTGCTCAAAGATGAAGAAAATAAAGTGTCTGAAGTTTTCTCCTTGATTTCCTAGGGGTATAAATATAATCAATAACAAGCAGTAAGGCAAGTTTGTTACACTTGCTTTTGCTCTCTGAACAGCAACCTCTATCCTTGTGGAATCGAGTTTCCTAGTTCAGATGCAAATTGTCTCCTCTTTAATGGAATTTTTATTAGCTTCCTTTTATTTTGAGAATAATACGACTGCTTAACAATGAAGATCTGTAATCTTCAAGTAACCTGGGGACATTGCTATAGATTTGGAGATATAGCCATGTTAAAATTAGATACATATCACATTTCCATTTTTTTCCCGTGCATAATGACTTTAGTTTGTGTGAGTGAATAAAAAAAGATAATCAAGTCATAGATACCTCATGGAGATTGCTAGTGCATTTGTCTGTAAAGACATGAAGTACTTTCACAAGAACTTATTTATATATTCAGATGTCAACTATTTCCTTTCAATGCTACTGAAAAAACAGAAGATGCAGCAGTGTCCATTTTTTTTTTTTTTGCTGTTTCTCAGAAATAGTGGATGTATTAAAACCACAAAGAATTTCAGCACTCACTAATGTATGGTGAATATAAAGGAGATTTGAATTGAGTGGGGCTTAGTGTTTGCTTTCTTTCAAAATTTGTATCAAATATATGTACCCATTATTTTCTCATTGATTGTGATCTTGATTAGCAGTCCAGAGATGCCAAAGGGAAAATGCACAAGGTGACATTTTTATTGTCTTCTCATGCTTGGTTTGTTCCTACCTTTCTTTCCTTGTTTGTTTGTTTGTTGTTGTTGTTGCTGTTTTTGTTTTGTTTTTCTGTGAACACAACAGATGATATAATCTGTCATAACTTCCTAGAAGAGAAATTTTCAGTTTGGCCTAGTTAAATATTTTTTCAACATTCACCACCCAAATTGACATTATGCCCAGCTCAGAGGATGAGCAATCAGGATGTAGCAAAGAATGAACCCTGAGTGACCCTGAATGCACCATGTATTAAAACCTTATTTTTCACTGTGTTCCTTTCGTTACCTTTATAGTACCAACTAGTAAGCTGGTAAGAAGTTCACATATCACTGAGTGATTGTTTTAGAAACAGACGATAGAACTTGATCCCCCTCCTCCTTTTTTTCATCTCTTAGTCTTTTATTTTTTCATTTATTTATTCAAGTTACATCCCAACATCCACCACATGTCTCCTCCCAGTTCCCCCTCCCACAGCTCATCCTCTTGTTCTCTCCTCCTCTTCTCCTCTAGGAAGGAGGAGGCCAAATGAGGATCACCTTTTTCTGTCCCATCAAGTCTCTTCAAACCTAGGCACATTCTCTCCCATTGAGGCAGACAAGGCAGCCCAAATACGGGAATGGGATCCACAGACAGGAAACAATTTCACAGACCCTGCTCCAGTTGGTTGAGTACCTACATGAAGTCCAAGATGCACATATACTGCAGATGTGAGGTGGGTAGATCTACCCCATGCTAGGTCTTTGGTTGGTGGTTCAGTCTCTGGGAGCCCCCAAGTGTCCAAGTTAGTTGACTCTATTTCTGTTGGTCTTCCTGTGGAGACCCTGTCTTCTTCGGGATCTAAATGTTTCTTCCAATTCTTTCACAAGATTCTCCATCTAATGTTTGTTTGTGTGTCTGTGCATTTCTTTCCATTGAGAGACTCACAGAGGACAGTTGATTTTCTAAGTTCATGTGTTAAACATGTAGACTTTAACTAATGGTGTTTGTTGGATAGTTGAGAAACCTTGAGTATAGGACCTCGTTGGCTATTTGGACTCTAGGGATGTTTTGATGTTATTCTGTTTCTATTTGGCCATCATTAAATGACCAACCATCCCACAGCATGACTGAAAGAACCAAGCCATTCTAGTGGGCACTTCGTTTCCTTTGAACAGACTGAAATCTTCTGAAAACAAGAATCCAAACAAATCCTGCATCCTAAGATTCTTCTCTCTGTTGTTCCACAAGCTACTAGTAAGACTTTCACCAATGAGTTGGCAGTTTTAATAGTTCTCAGGCTTCTGCTATTATGTGCCTTTTCTCCACAGGCCCAAAGCAGTGAGGCCAACTGATTATAGGCTCTTGCCTCTATAACTGTAAGCTAAACTATGTAATATTTGCTTATATATTCATTGTTTATACTGTTTGTTAGAGTTATACAGGGATAAATATGAATCCCATCAGACAGGTAGAGAACTTAGGTCTTACTGCAACAAATCTGAAATTAAATGGGTATTTTAAAGATATATCAACTCAATAGAACCTAAACAACCAATTTCTAGTACATAAAATTATGGAAGCAAAATGCTTAGCTGATAACTTGGAGAGAGTAACAAAACAATTGTAAGTTTATGGTTTTAATTTATATTATTTATTTGTTAGTGTGTGTGTGTGTGTGTGTTTGCTATGTGAACAAGATAGTGTATGGAGTCTCAGAGTGTCACAATGCACATATAGAGATCATAAGACTACATTTATAGAAAGTGTCTATTAAATCCTATTCATAGATGCTGAGGTTTGACCTAAGGTCACTAAGGTTGCAGACCAAGTGCCTTTACCCACAGTCTCATCATTTAAAGTGTATTTTAAATGCATTTGAATGTAGAACCCACGGCAGTGCTTTAGTAATAAGTCTTGTATCATAGGCTACACTACATTTACAGGCATCTCATATGCTGGACTTCCATGTGTACTTGTGCGTAAGATATTTGTTATAGAAAACTTGATAATATATGAGTGACATTTGAAGAAGATGAAGCAGTACACAGGGTGATGGCCTGGAACTTAGTTTTGTGAGAGAAAGGATACAAAATTGTTTGCTTAAGACTTTAAGCATTTCTGGCTTGTAAAGCTAAGTATCTATAATTAATAGACATTTGAACAGGAATACTGAAATAAGTATTAGGTTTGAAAGTACTCTGCATGACACCTTATGTAAGTCATCATAGACACACTAACCTACTAACCTCACATTGTTTTGTAACCCATGTAGAATGCTGTATGTCCGTGTCCCAGTTCTAAACATTTAACCATGTTGGGACACCATAGCTAATTCATAGGTTTACCATTTTGAACTTGTATTATTTTTAGTGAATTTTTGAATATTATTGCTAGTAGTTATCTGTCCTATTAAAATGAATAAAGATAAACTTTAAAAGCATTCAATAATCACAGTGTTTAAATTTTGTAATCCAGGTAAAGCACATAAATATAAAATACTCAATAAAGAAAACTATAGTTTTAGTATTCACACTAATACTTTCACTTTTGCACTTATTGGTGTACTTACAGGTCAGTATCCATACCAGCATCCTCCAATGTACTTAACAGTCTTACTTCACTTATATGCACTCTTCTCGTGTGACCAACACTTAAGCACTGACTATCACTTTTAGGTTTAAATGAACAACAGTTGTATTTTACTGCTGCAGAGTTGAACTCTTTCTAGATTCTTAAATCAAGGTCTAATAGATCTTAGTCGATTTTTTTAAGAAAGGCAACAGTCTTTCCTTTTTGATACATATTCCAGAATTTACTTTTATGCATTTGTATTAATTATTGACCATTTAATGTATTTTCTCAAGTTATCTCAAATACAGAAATGTAGTTAATTCTCTAGTCTTTTCTCTATTTTAAAAGATAGGTTAAAATAAATACGTGTATAAGAGATTCAATACATCATGTATCTACAGTGCTTAACATTGGTATGAATTTAGAGTGAAAATTATTTACGAAGATGGAACAGTAGAAAGGAAAAAATACATGGCTTGAGTAAATTGAAGTAAGGCTTGCAGGAGCCTGATAATGAGACTCTCATGTCTTCATTTTCATTTCATCATGACATGATACATCACTCTTCATTTATTCCTCGACCACGAAAGAACAGGAAAGAAAGGAAATTCATGCAATTACCATTCCAGGAGGAAATTAAAGTGAGAAACAACCATTACAATCAAAATAAGTAAATAAATAAATAAATAAATAAATAAATAAATAAATAAGGCAGGCTTTGCAGTGTAACTGAATGACGTACTATGAGGCAGTGTCCTCTAATTGTGTCTTGCGGCTGAAACTGATGATCTCAAATGTTGTACCTGAAAAGTGTCACTGCATTACTCAGTGTTCTGCTCAACATAAGCCAACCATCACATGATTGATTCTTTTCTTAGAAATATCATTGAACCAAAGTTGAAAATTGGTCCTAGCTACATTTATCATTTGTATTGGAATTTGTTTCCTAAACACATTGATTATTGACTACATTGAATCTCAATATTCTAGACAAATGCCCTCTTTCATCTCAAGACACTTTATAGAGAACTTCTTCAAGGTCTCGAAACTTTCTATCAAATCTCTCTGTCTTTATTCTGTAACAGAGTAGAGAAACCTCACCTTGATGTCTTGTATGTTATGATTTACTACATACAAATAAACCAATGTTATCTTCATGTCCTATGGTTAACTGATAGCAATTTTACAGCATCAAAATCATTTATTTTTCTTTATAATATAACTTTGGTAGATATATTGTAAGAGTAACATGCATGAGGTCTGAAATTCAATGTATCCTAATCAAAATGCAAGGTTATAGCATCTGTAAAAATTCACAATTCCAGTCCTGACATTTCATACATTGTATGTCTAAATGCCCAATAAAGGAAAGCACATTTTATAATGGTATACCATACATAATGCATAAATACAAGCTAGTAAACCAATGAAGCAACTAACACCAATTTATTATAAGGTCTTCTTTACTACTAGGCTTATGCTGCAGGTTCTGGTTTGATTCCTATAGCCATTTGGAAGATGAGTAGAAGTATATGTTCTTATAAGTATGTTAATATTCTGAAAACATTAAGAATAATTGTAAATTCTGCAGAGAAATTAAGCTATGCACTTACTGATACAGTGTGTGTAAATATAACCATTATAGAAACAGACAATGTGATCTCATAGTTAAAATGCAAAGCACACCAATGTCTGTTATAAAAGGTACTCCTCAGAGATAACTGAAAATTATGTTGTCAGAATTACCAAGAGCATTAAGATTTGAAGTGTTTGAATACTATCAAATAGCATCTATGTAAATAAAAGAGTGTTTATCTGAGTGGTTAAAAGACAATGTAGATTATCCTGGGATTTACTGTCTGAAACCAAGATGTAAACTTTAAGCCTTTTTGTTCCTGGATTGTTAGCCTCAAGATTGTTCTCCTGAGAATTGCAGTTGCTGCAGCAGATAAGTAATGTTTCAAAGCTTCACCTCTGTTTTCGAATCCTCTGTGCTGTGTTGTCTGAAAAACATTTCATTTCTTGTTTTCAAGTAAAAAGCCATTTTCACACTCTTGGCTGATTTATCCTTTGCAGAGATCTGCTTTGTAATTTATCACATCTTATCACAAAAGGATTTCTTCTATGTATCTGTGCAGAGGAAGAAACTATTTAGTATGTGATACTTCCAAAAAGAATATTTATATACAAGTTGGGTCCATACTTAGAAACTACAGTATGATTACTCCATTGAACAGAGTTAGAACTTAAAGCAATCTTCTTCCTGTTCTTAAATAAAGTATATGAAATATAGTACAACTTTCAAGATAACAGCAATTCTGTAATGCTATTTATTCTCTGTATAAAGCCAAATTACTTAGCAATTTTTTAAAAATATCATATTGAAGGTTCTTTCTTTAGATTCTATAAGCCCATTAGACTATTTTCTACAGCTAGGTGGATTTTACAAATTTGAGCAAGTCCTGGCATGTTCAAAGAATAATCAACTCAAGAGCACAAGACAACATAAGCCTGATTTATGATTTTAGCAAGTGTATTACGCTATCAGAAAGTGTACCTGTGTTATGTAGTAGTGGCATGCAGAGAGAGAAGGACTTTGCTGATGCAGTCCTAATCACACAACTACATGAAAAACAGATTCAGTGTGCATAATTGGAATGTGCAACACAAGAAATATAAATATTGAGATGCCAACTGGCTACTGTAACACAGACATACAGAAAAAATAATACTGCCATTGCTCATGGGACAAATGTTTGTGCCATTTCTAAATTTCTCGTCATACAATTCATCTAACACTAGTAACTGGAAGAGAACAGTCATCTCCTATGGAATCCTAGCCAGCTACTAGACTTGCTCATCTATAGTGTCAATGAAAAAAAAATAGACATTTCCTGTCTGTTCTAAAGAGGCTTCCATTGTCTCTAATGAGAAAGACCAGGAATTGTTTTTTTCAAATTCATTTCTGTTGCTGTAATAGCATTTCCTGTCAGAGAAAATCTTAGAAGAAAGTGTAAGTTTATTTTAGTTCACAATTCCAGGTTACAATCCACCATACATAGAAACAAAAGAGCAGGTACTTACATCAGATAGAATGTAATATCTACACTCAAAAGCAGAGAGGAAAGAAGGTTTGCACACTTGTTATTCTGCTCATTTTCTCTCCTCTTGCCCTTTCCAGCACCCAAGCTGAGGAAATTGTGCTGCCAAAGTAAATTGGTTCTTCCTACATCAATTAACTTAACTGAGAAAACACTCCACAGACATGCCACAGGCCAAAGTAATCAAGACAATGGTTTATTGGTTGAGGCCTTTCCCATAGGAGCCTAGGTTTTTTTGTTTGTTTGTTTGTTTTTGTTTTTTTGTCATGTTGACAATTATAAAAGCAGAATTCACAGAAGTAGTGCACGATTTCTCCATGTGACACATAGCACAGCAAAAGGGTAGACTGTAGCTGAATCAGAAGGCAAAGATTCTGAGAATCCAGTGATCAACGCTAATGTACCTTGAGGCACCCTGGAACACTGTTTGAGAATACAATATCAACTCTCTTCTTATACCAACAGTGCCCCTGAACATACTCTTTTATTCCCGTGTTGTGTATTGTCAGCTTTCCCAGTGTATGAAAAACTACCCTTGAGAATTGACCTTCTTGAGGACCAATTAATTTTGCCATGTGGTTGGACAGAAAACATACCCTAGCACAATACTTTCTTCATGATCTACTTCTTCCAGCGAAAGTCCTCTTGCAAAAATTTCTGTTCACTCCCTGTAATCTGTATCATTGTGGACCATTAATGAGGCAATTCACTGAAAATTCTGGGACTCTCAAAACCCAGTGATGGCCCAATAGCTTTGTATCTATTTTTCATGTATGGACAAGAAATATTCATAATACAATATATTTTGGTTATGATTTCCCATTCACTTGCTCACATTTTCCTCCTAATCTCCCCTCCAAATTAGATCTACATTCTTCATGTCTCATGTTCATAATTAAGTAGGAGTACGAGGAACAATAATAAAGTACAGTAAGATAAATCCAAAACAAAGTAAGCATGATGGAATAAATCAACCAAAGAAGAAAAGGAGCCAAAGGAAAAGCACAAGTAATATGTATAGACAGAGACATAGCTTCTCAAATAAGGGAAACCCAAAGGAACTCCAGACTAAAAGCCATAATATGTACTCAAAGGACCTGTGAGTTTAAAAAATTATACTGTGACTTAGCACTGTTAGACAAAGAACAGAATTTCATTGATCATATAGCCCTCAAAACATGAACTTGGGTGAGGATGAGGTGTTACTAAGATGCAAACTGTAATACTTTCCCACAACTAAATAGTAATAAGAAGGGAAATAACACATTAAGACACAGACTGGCATAAGGTTTGTCTATCACATGTAGGCACATTGGTTTTCTACTTGTCAGTACAAGTAATATAGATAGATAGATAGATAGATAGATAGATAGATAGATAGATAGATAGAGAGATAGATAGATAGGTAGATGATAGATAGATAGATAGATAGATAGATAGATATGACAGATAGATGATAGATAGGCAGACAGACAGACAGTTATAGACGGATGGATAGATAGATAGATAGATAGATAGATATCATAAGACATTGCTTTTAAGCTTTACAGCTGTCTTTCCTGTGTTCAATGTCTGTAACTATTTGTCTATCAATTGTCTCACTACAACAGATCATCATAGAAAGAAAACTTGTCTTTTACTCGACAATATAAATACGTAGAATTCTATAGTTATATGTTTTTAGTAAATTTTACTTTATTTGAGCAACTGTTTCCTAACAAGTTCTAGTCTACATTTAGGCTATGTTCAATAGGAAATTATATTTAACATAATAACAATATTAAACATTCTACACATGTATCAAATGTTAGTAGTAATGTCCTCTGGATAAAGATATAAACATGAGATATTCATGTCTATATTATTCTTAGTAAATTATGTCTAAGTAATAGAGTAAACATACATAATTTAATAGAGAACATGATAACAAAATGTGTTACAGTTCAGGCTCGCATATTTGTTTACATATTCTCAGTTTTATTGAAGCATTTCTGAAAGTCAAGATATAACATTGGCTATAAGGAATGTTGACTAGGAAAAGATAGCTGAAAGCTAATACTGCAAACCAAATAGCAATGCAGCATGTTAGCTAATATTTGTTCTTTTCCACCCGGATCTTCTTCCTCCTGATAAAAAGCCCATGGAGAAACAGAGAACTGTAGAAGATTATTAAAATAGGAATAATCCCTATGAGAATTCAGGAAATTATAATAAATTAAACATTAAAATCAGAGACAGTGACAAATTATTCTATTTTGGTAACTATTTGAATAACTGCCTCTTTGATCATAATTTAATCTTATATTAAAATAACCACTGCTATGCTTTAGTGACAGCTCATTCTACCATGGACTAAGCTAATCTCTTTGGATATATACTCTTATAACAGAATGAGGTAGAACATTATAATTAAGTTCCTCAATTAATAAAAATAAATGCTTATACAGATTTAGCAATGTAAGATTGTAAAGGATTTGTATATGTTATGAAAGTTACTGGGTAGGTAGTTAAATCAGCTTTTCCTGCCTAGTTTTTCTTTGGCCTATACCTTTATGGTTCTTTCTCTATTGCTAGCAAACCTGGACTGTTTTGATAAGCATTATGATTAAGTTCTGATGAATTTGGAGTGCTACATCAGCAAACAAGAATGAAAAGTTTCAATATATTCCATAATTTATCAAGAAGGGCTAGAAATAACCATGAAATTAAGGGATCTCACACAAGAATTATGTTGAGGGGAAGTTTACACAAATCTGTTGACCTCTGAATTTGAAGTTAGTTAATAGTGTAATTGGTAACTCACATAATCACACAACTAAAAGGAATTGACTCAGTAGCTAGGGATGTGTTACTTCAGTAGATGAACCTGCTAGATATAATGTAATGTTCCTATCTACATATATGGTTGGTATTTTATTCATTTGTTATACCAAACTAGACCCTTAATCTAAGGGAAAACACTGTAACACCTACTGAAATTTGAATGTCTTTTAAGAAAATTGAGTTAAGAGAAAAGGTAGGGTGTTTTTCCTTGTTTTATATTAAAGATATTTTTAACTTAGTTTTTTTTCAGAATTCCAAAAGAGAAAAGACCCCTTCAGACACCTTTGATGGGAGCTGTTATATTGAATCAAAAATGTTTACCAAGATGTTGAAGGCTTTGCTCATAGTATTTGCAGCATTGCTCAGAGGTAGTAGGGTTGGAAGCAAATTGCTTAAGTCATGAGGAACCTGACTGCATCAATGGACACATTCAAAGATATGATCATAACGTGGAGTACTGAGAGATGATGTGAATTTAAGACAGAGCTTCATTATGGCATTCAACTTCTGCTGGGCCAATCTATAGATCTTTCCTTCACTCAATATTCTTTCTCTCTCTTTCCCTCTCTTCCTCTCTCCCTCTCTCCCTCTCTCCCTCTCTTCCTCTCTCCCT
>NW_021604622.1:15422898-15484417 GCF_004785775.1 Grammomys surdaster
CTCCCTCCCTCCCTCTTTAAAACAGTCAAGGATAGTGGCATCCCCAGCAACATGCTTCATACGCTTCTGTTACCAAATGTCTATAAGACCCAAAGCAATAGAGTGGCTAACTATGGGTTGAAATCTCTGATATCATGAGAAAACAAATCTGTTTTCAGCTGTATGTTTATCTCATATAATTTGTGATAGTCACTGAAGGTTTGTATAATTTCTTGATCCAGTAATATTTTATTATATAATCTTAAAGTAAGTTATCTAGTAAAAAATATTTGCAGTACAATGAGTAAGCTTGTTATTTTCAGGTTTAATTTTAAATTTAAAATTAAGTTCAGAATAAAAATAGAGACAACTCAGGACTCTTCAGTGCATGCATGCATATAAATGACCATTTATGAGCAATAGTCCCTCCATAATAATTGTAGGATATGTGAATGTGTATATGCGTTGACTCTCAAGCATATTTGATAGCTATGTATTATGACTTTCACTTGTGGGGATAGTGCTTCCAAGGAAAGGACATCTTTCAGCCAGCAAATGCCCAGTGTGTGTTATCAACAGTTCACCAGCAAGATGTATATTAACAAAAATGACTTTTGGCTAAGCACAATTACTATGCAAAATGTTGGAAAATATGAAGCATCTCTTGACCAAAATCAAGGACAGATGGTGAACAAGCACATTATAGAAAAGTGCAACTGTGCAGAGAATACTCAAGTGGGCAGAATGTGATTATGTAAATGAAGATTCACTTGTAACCAAGAGTGCCAAATACATAGCAAACTTATCTTGAATTATTCAATAAAGTGTTGAGAATGTTCATGAAACTAAAAGGTGCATCCGAAGAAAAAACTAAGGATTAGCTTCATGTGATCTATAGTACTGCTGCCTAAACTTTTTATATTTTTACTTAATAAGATAAAATATATGATACATAGACACTCACATATACATTCATTCATGTACATAATATAACATATATACACATGTATATTAGTACTCAGATTTTGTCATATAGATATTATAATAATATTATTAGTTTCATTAGTGAATAAACACTAAATTAATGACATAGATATTGCTTTCAGGCTGGTGTTATAAGGCATTCCATAAAGAAACAGAAGGAATAATCTAGTATTATCTATTAATTCAAAGAAGTAAAATGGGTATTATTGTTTGGGAAATATTCACTTTATTTTTAGTAATGTATATGTGTGTGCATCTGTATGAAGGTACACATGAGCGCAGATGCCTGCTGTTGAGAGTGGTATGAGTTACCATGAAGCTGGAGTTATAGACCACTGTCACCTTGTTGTTCTTTGTGGGTGCTAAGAAGCAAATTCTAGTCCTCTGTCAGATTAATACTTGCATCTTCTTTAATCCCTGAACCATATATCTAGCCTCAGATTATATTCAGTTAAAAATAATTGGTTTCATTGAGATGGTTCAGATCCTAAAGGGGCTTGCTAACCAAGTCTGGTGAGTTGAGTTCAATCACTTGAACATATGAAAAGGTGGAAAGAGAAAAGAAACTTCAAAATGTTGTTTTCTTACCTGTACAAATAAATCATGAATGCATGCAAACACAAACTGTAGTGATGATGATGATGATGATGAGGATGATGATGATGATGGTGATGATGGTGAGGGTGATAATGTTAATGATATACTTCATTTAACGTAGTGGATTAAAATATAATTTAACTGTTATGATAAAATATTAGAAATGAGGTACTTAATTTTGTTTTGACATCTTAAAATCGACAGTATAATGTCAATATATTTCAGTGCATAGCAAGATGCACAAGTAATAAGCGAGCATGAGAGCAGTGGAACCCGTGTTAGACCTCATAGGTCTAAAAGACTGAATTGCAGTATAGAAAAAATAAAAGTCGACTTGTACATATTTCACTTTGGAAAGCACATCAATATTTATTTTTGCCGGTGAAAATTCCTTATCCAAATGCAATCCACAAACCCCAGCTGTGGTGGTCACTTCCTCTCTGAATGTTGGTGAATGTAATAAAACCATTTCAGTAATTCCAACTACTGTTAAAACAGTAATCTACTATGAGGGCATTTGGCGTGATGATTAAGGCAATGATGGACATTCAAGAAAACTGAAGGCCACTTGAGCTCAACTACGTTTTGTGTATTTTATAGTTACAAATTATTTGTGTATATTTATAGGGTAGCATAGGGGGGGACTTAATTCAGGTATTCATTGTGTAGTTTTAGGATCAGTGTCATAGACATTATATACCTTAGCTCATCAATTATTTCTAATTGCCAAGGCCTTAATTTCTACATCATTTAGACTTATATGTTGATATAGACAATATACCAATGGTTTTGATTCTCCCTGCGCACCTGTGTTTGCGAGTTAATCATCTCAATGCTGTCTATATATTTCCTCCTGGACAGTGTCCTATCGGGTGAACATCAGTCCACTCACAGTCTGTGAGATCAAGTCCTTAAGCTTCGGATCAAAATGAGTAAAAGCCTGCAGTAGCTCTCTTACTGTATCTGAGTTATTTCATTTAACACAATGTAATAGTCTCTGTTTCACACTTACACATAATAGAGAATACTTTCTCAAAATCTGATGGCAATATTGCCCAATCCAACTTTGTCCTTTTCCAGTTTGAATGAATGTTGTTTTTAATATAATAATAAGTTTATTTCTGTTGTTCAATGGGATTCTAGTATTATGCTTAGGAAAACTCTAATAGTGAGCATCCCGGCCTTGTTTCAGGTCCCAAAAGATGTTTAGTTTTCTTCCATTCAGTATATTGCTGACTGCAGGATTTCATAAATGGCTGACATATTTTGAGAGTGCTGTGCTTCTTCCCCTCTATGTTTAATCTTGTTTGTCAACAGAAGATACTCTTGAATATCATAGTAAATGAACTTCTCAAGATGTCTGTGAATATGCTTCAAAGAGGTATTTAATTAAGTTGGGAGGACTTCCCAGAATATACGTGGGACTATTCCATGGTCTCTGGGTCTGGACTAAATATATAAAGGAGAAAATGGCTGGAGCATGATAATTCATCTTTCTCTGTTTTATGGCAGTGGATGTAATGTGTCCAACCATGTCGTGCTCCCTCCACCACAGGTAGAGCCATTTTTCCAAATGTACCTTCCTGCAGTGATGATTAGTGTTCTCAGGCTGTAAGCAAGGATAATCTCATCCTTACTTAAGCAGCACTGGCCACTTATTTTGTCACATGAAATGATAACTAATATAGTCCACAAAGGTCTACTGTACATGAAGGCTTTGTGTTCAAGGCACCGATTATTGGAAGAGCTGTGTATTTTGAAGGGTTATGGACTGCTATCAATTGTGTGCATATCTTTCTAGGGAAATATGATACTGAGTTTAATATCTAGTTTATTAATTTTTAAAATATTTTAATTAGATATAATGATATCTCGCTGCTTTTATGGTGTCTTTGGATTCAGTAGAATGTGGATACATTGGCACAGAAATTGGTTAAGTTTCTTCATTAGTTTCTTCTTAGAATTATTTGAAGATAATTGGAATTAGTTTTTTTCCTATTTCTAGAAACTTATCTGTAGATAGACCATAAGTTTTCCTTTGATGGAATTACTTTAATTAATGTTTCAATGTCATCTACCACAATTGGTTCATTTACCAAGTCTAGTTCTTTACTTAAATATCACAGGCTGTTAGTATGCAGGAATATATCTATAACATCTAGGGATTTAATTTGTGTTCAGAAACAGCTTCTTTTCTTGTTTTAAGTGCTGAGTCCTCACTTGTAATTATTTCATTTTCATCTCTCAGTTTAATAAGTAAATGGTTGTATATCTACTTAATTTAATTCATTTGGAAAATAATGCCTTTGTATATTTTCTAGGCTGATTTCCACTGGCTCTGCTCAAGGGATCATAGTAATTCACCACTATAGTTATGATTCCAGAGTTTTCCTCAGCCATTCCTAGATATGTGATATGCAATGTTCCAATGCGTGTGTGTGTGTGTTTCTTTTTATTTTTTTTTTTTGGTTTTTCTTTTTTTTTTTTTTTTTTTTGTCTAGAGTGTCCTATTTGGTACAAGGGAATGTAATTCTCCTCTACTAAGCTGTTTTGAATTTTGAAAAGATTCTGAAATTCTCAAATTAATTAATTGTTTAAAGTATTGGTGCAGAGTCATGACTGGTTAAATGAGATGCTTAGTAATCTTACCACTCAAATATACTAATTTCACATATTAACCATATTAGATTAAAAAATGAAGAAAAAGAATAAGAATAACAACAATATAGCTGAAGATCCACCAAAATCCCTGCATAGACAGAGGAGATGAAGTCACACCTGTAACTGAAGGATCATTGGCAACTGATAGATGCTGGTAGAGGCAAAGGCAGAATCAGTTTTATTTAAAGACGAGACCCAGTGACCATATTCCATCAGCAGGCCATGCATTCAAGAGTATTGGACTTGATGTGATGGAAAAACAGGAGACATAGTCAAACTGGTTAATAATAGCTCTTGGATCTGGGAAGTGTGTGACTATTATCAAAACATGTATGAAACTTTCATAGAACTAATTAAAATTAATGAAAACATTAACAGATACAAGAGGATCACACTCATATAAGTTGTAATTTACTTATTTAGATAAGCAGCTTTATAAGCAGCCAATAATGTTTCTATATAGATTACTACCTTTTGCATCGGAAGGAAAAATAATATTTCTATCATAAGGGATATGGATTTGATGATGAGTAAAGTCTATTCTAATCAATGATATTTATTAACGTAACTTATGCTCCAACCAGCCTGCCCATAATTCAATTTATTTAAAAAAATAATTTTCTTCTACATTTTCCTAGTTCCTTTCTCTTGGTCTAATTTCAAACATAAGCACGTGACTCTGATTTGGTACATTACTCTTTATGTCCTTGTGCAATGTCTTTGTCAAACAAAGAAATGTCACAAAGCACATTTCTTCTGATTAGCTTACACCAATTTAAGTTTTCTTGTTTTGTTGTTGTTGTTGTTTTCCTTTTTTTCCTTTTTTACAAGCTGGTATCATCACAGAACAAAAGGGCAGTTTTGTATCTTCTAAGTTATGTTAGACAATGTGAAAAATAGCTTTGATTTCTTCCGTAAATAAAACACAGTTATTCTGGTATAGTTTTATATGATTAAAAAAAGCAGCCAGGAATAGACAATATATCTAAGTGTTTCACCATGATTATTGCAAAGAACTATGAGATGTGTAAGGCTTTAAAATTCTTGTAATCTCACAAATATGGCTGCCAGGTTCTGTGAAAGAGTAGAAAGAAGGAGTCTCACAGTTCAGCAATATACTTCATTATTCAGAGTGACTTATAGCAGGAGCCCATGTATCAGCATTTTCACGTGCCTTTTCCTCAGCTTTGAATGCCACAGGTGATGTGAAAATGATGCAGTAGCATAGGCACACAAAGTGAGTTACCTCACAGGAAAGGACCTCTGAGCTTAGAAAATGTGAATCACTTTTATTAGTCCTAAGCCTGCTCGGTTCTTGCTCTGAAGGGAGTCTTTTTCACTATCTCTAAGAACAAAGAGATTCCCACTTGAATCCTATGAAGCACATTTTTGTCTCCTAAAATCAAAGAATATTTTGTAGCCAATGTATAGTCTAGACATTCCCCCATCCCCCATTCCCAGAAGCTACATATTTCCACTCATTTTCCTGGCTCTCTGGGTTCTCGCTTGTATAATTTGTAAGTTCTTAAATTGCTGAAATTATTCTTTTCATGATATTGTCTGTGCCATGATTTCTTTTATTTGCAAAATTTTCATCTTGAGATCCATCAATATTGCTATATAGCAATCAAATTGATTGTTGACTTTATTATAGTCCTATCTTAGTTTATATTTCTACTCCTTTAATTATGCATAATTATATCACTCTTTACCTTTGGTGCATACCAGGTACAACGACACTAATCTGCATGTGTGTCTCCTATGAATCTAGCACAAGAAGCATCAGTGTAACACATAATCTAATGATGGCCAGCATATCTGATATTTCCTTTCTCTTATTTTGTCTGTTTTCCTGTCCTCTATTTATAAATAAGTTTTTTATTTACCATGAGTCCAGACTTTTACTATAATTTGTTGCCTAAGACATGTTCAACATACAAATACACTTATTGCAAAGACTAAATACCTGAGTTCAATCCCTGGAACCTACAAAAGAATGGAGAGAGAATTGAGTCCATATAATTATCCTCTGGCCCCCAAATACAAACTTTGATGCACACACACACACACACACACACACACATAAATTTAGGCTTTTTGTATAATACAAAAGTTTTACAACTGCTATTAGACTTCCTACTTTATTATTTCACATCATGAAGTCCTTTCTTTCATTGAAAATGGAAAGAATGTACTGTAGTTTCCAGAAAATGTGAAGCACTCAAGTGAATAAGTATCTTAACATATGAAATGCCCCAAAACAGCAAAGGCATATTAATTTCATCTTCTATGCTAAGACTAACCATAACACCCCACCCCCATTATCTTTAGAGTACATTAAGTTTGTCATTATATGGCTATTAATATGTGTACAGGATTCTGCTCTTCACTAGCAGATTGGAAATAACTGCAAAACACTCAGTGAGATAAGAAATGGAAATGTGTGAACCACTTCATACTTGCTTTCTTTCTGTCAGATTTGGGTTATAAAGAACCATGTCCAATGGTGTATTAGTCAGGGTTCTCTAAAGTCACAGAACTTATTGACTATCTCTTTATATTGAGGGAATTTAGTGTGATGACTATAGCCCAACTAACCCAACAATGGGCATCTGTGAATGGGAAATCCAAGAATCTAGTAGCTGATCAGCCCCATGAGACTAGTTCTTTCAGCTGGTCTTCTGTAGAAGTAGGTTCCAACAAGCGAGCAAGTGAAGTAGAATCAATCTTCCTTCTTCAATGTCCTTCTGGTCTTCAGCAGAAGGTGTGGCTCAGATTAAAGGTGTATACTACCACTCCTGGATCTGGGACTTGCTTTGTCTCAGGCTGACCTTGAACTCAGAAATTTCCTTGCCTCAATCTCCTGGGATTAAAGGCATGCACTATCTTGTCTGGGCCTAAGATTTTCATGGCCACTGTGCTTCAAGATCTCCATGCCAAGATCCAGGTCAAAAACCTGTGTCTTCTAGCCTCAAGATCTGGATCACAGGTAGGCCCTCCAATTCTGGATTTTAGTTCATTCCAGATATAGTCAAGTTGACAACCAGGAATAGCCATTACAAATGGCTTTATCTCTCCCTTGAGAAAAACATAGTAACATACAGATTTAGAGAGAACTTGCACTTAAGAACATAGGAAACATTCACACACATGTCCTCATATTACTTTACTTCCTTACATGAATTAGTTAAAGAGATATAATTAGATATGTATTCTATCTATTTAGGAAAATAGAGTCTCTTTGTGTCCAAGGATAATCCAAATGAGCTTATTAGAGGATGAAGTGAAGTCATTTGAACAAACAATATTAAATTAACTATTAAAACAAATTTTCTGCTGACATATTATTTCTATCACACAAGCATGCATACTAACCTGGATATGAAATTCACAATATATGACTAAGCACTATATTAGCCTAAGAAGCATTTAGTATTTAGGAAGAAAAATGTGTGTATATGTATATATGTGCATATGTTTAAAAAGTACATATAAGCACAAACACATACACAGACATATATGTATATGTGTGTATAGTCAGAGAGACCAATATAGATACACACATATATACTGAAAGAACAAATGAGTTACCTTTCTGTCTACGACAATATACTGGCATCAACCAATCCTCCTGATTATGATATTATGTGGACATAAAGGCCAACCAAACTAGAATGTATTAATTAAGACTGATTCTATTCCAACAAATGTGAGTCTTCTTTAAACCAAATACAAGAACAAGAAGGCTGAACAGGGAGATGCTGTTGTTGCTTAGAGAGAGTTGGAGCTATGGAATGCCTGAGGTTTTGAGAAGACATGGAACTGATTCTTTGTAATTGTTCACAGAAGAAATTAACCGCGGGCGCGTCTTAATTTCAGATCCTAGTCACCAGGCATGTGAGACAATGCATTTCTATTGTTTTAACTAATCAGTTTCTTAACCTTTCTAATGGAAGCACCAACAAATTAGTTTACACCCCACTGGTAATTGCAATTTACAATAAAGCCAATTAAAGATAAAAATTAAATGCCTTAGTTTGGCTTAAGAGCACAAGCCTCTGAGGCCAGACATTCATTCCTAGGTAGAAGCTGGGTAATACGTATGAGCTCAGGGCTCTCCTCATCTACATGAAGAATTGCAGGTAAAGGGGGATTACATTGTAAAAGCTTGTCTCAGACCAATCAAAAGGCTCCAACCGATGCTTAAATTGAAGCACATTATTTTAATATTTTTAATATATCTAATGTAATAGGTGTGATATTTACTTACTTGAATTTATAATTGTTGATTCATTACTCAATAATTATTGGTTTGAGTTTGCTATAAGATTTTTGTCTTACTTTCCATTCCTCACTAGGGACTGCTTTTCAGTTGGTTTACTGTCAATGACTGCTACACTTACAAATGCATTATTGATTTTGCTTCTAAGTCAAACTGATTCAGAGTGCGATATCTTGACAAATTTATGTGTATTGTCGAAAACCTGAATTGAAATGTAAGTGTGGCTTCTTTTAATTACATGGTATCATCAGTTCATACACCTCTATGTCATTGATATTACATTTAAATTCTTTCACTCTAAATAAAGTTCTGTGGACAAAGGACAAAATACGTCTTTGAGTGTAAATTAGCAACAGAAGTATTCTACAAAGCCTGCTATCTTTTAAAAATAAAAATATTCAATTAGGAACAATTTAGAAAGCAGGGAAATACTTGGATTTCTTGAGAAGACATATTAATCTGGAAAGAAGTGTAGCACTTGGACTTTATTAGCTGTTTAATAAGATAAATGATTAACTGCATAAGAAGTGGTAAAGATCCTCCTGGCAATAGAGAGTGAATACAATACAGTTTATGAAATTAAAGGGAGGCTTAGCATCTGTCCAAGTCAATATTCATTTACTTGTTCACACCCGCAAAGATGGGGCAGTTTATTTATCATCCCAGTAAAACTGTGTTGTGGAGCAGCTGCACAGGTGTTAAATTCATTTCTCCCTGTTTGTTTTGGGCTTTCACCTTAAGAATGAAAGCTATATGCATCATCCTTTAGAGTTCAAAGATAAGACATATTTCACCTGCTTGCAGGATATCACAGTTCCTTTGGGAGAGAGAAAGTGGTAGGAAGAAGAAAAACAATAACAAATAAATAAATAAAATAATGAATACACATAAGAATGATTGCTGGATGTACTTCCAGGAGACAAGATGCTTCAAGTTCTGAACTTAGGAGCCATTCAAGGAGGATGGCTTTTTGTTTTCCTTCCACGATCAACTATCTGCTGTCATTTATATGATACAAGGAGCAGGCATCTATATTCATTTGTCAAGAGAGCAAAGATCCTGTTCAACTCACAATGGGATCATTTCCTCAGAGCTCCTGGTGATGTAGGTGCCTCTCAGTGTCTATTCCTCACTGTGAAATGTAACTACATTGTTTCCTGCTGTGCACCAAAGGTCATGGAGCAAAGGACATTACGTGTCATCTCCTGAGAAACTTATTTCTATAGTAGAAAGTTAACATTCCCCTCTCCCTCCCTACCTCCTTCCCTCCCTCCCTCCCTCCCTCCCCCCTCTCTCTTCTCTCCCTCTGTATGTGTTGTATGTGTAAAAGGACAGAGGTTGAGAAGAAGGAAAGAATATGTTACACTGGCTTCTTTTTTGAGGAACCCACATTAAAAGCAACAACTTTTATCTACTAAGCACAGAGAATTTCTGGGCTAAGCACAAGGAAAACATTCATATCTTCTCCTTACTCAGGAGAACATGAGACTCAAAGGACAATGTCATACAGATATTTTTTAAATCAACACTGTAATATAGCAACATATTATTTCCGTATGTATATTATAAATAAAATTGTAAAAAATTCTCATTGGCAAGCAAGAAAAAATTTAGTGACAGCAAGCCAGTAAAACTGTGTGGAAGCTAATATGAACACTTTGGGGATTTACATTTGATGTTGAATTTGGCACATCATGAGTTCACCCTAGAGAAAATGCAAATTATAAGAAGGGTATTGTGAGTCTTGTTTGATCTGCAAACTGTCTGGAATCATTAAAGTGGAAACATTCTGTGATGACTCTGGAATTTCTCCTCCTCCCTTCTCTGCCACTGCCTAATACCTAAGAAACATCCTATAATGTCACTTCTAGGCCTGAGCATAGACTGTCCTTCCAATAAATCACAAGAAAGGTTATTCTACACAGAGTTTAATATTCAGGTATTTTCTTATGAACTAATTAATAAATTCTATTTATTTTAAACAGATAAAATATTTCTTGATTTGTAAAATCCTGGTTAATAATTTTCTATCTCAAATATGTCTGTAGAAATATATATATGTTACTGATTAAGGTAAGCTTGTAGCTCTGTAGGAGCTACCTATGAACCCAGACAACTTAAATCAGCACTAGATGAAAAGTGATATTTAATCCCATGTGACATGTAGACATTTCTGACAGTCTCTATCATGTTGCTATAACTATATATAATCTGAGTTTATTCTCCTACGATTTCTCTCAGCTCTCTCAGTATCTGCTTTCTGGTGTTTTTTTCTTCTTTTTTTAATCTGGTTATTATGTTGGAACATTGTTCCTTACTCTGGTCATTCAGAATTGGTGTCAAATTCAAAGCCCTAAACTTTCTGGTCATATATTTACTTTATCCAGTCAGTGTCCAATATGGCAATACTGTGTCTTTGAGCGAATAAATTAGCCAATAATTCATCATACTGAATGTTTGTACCCATTACACTACACCTCTAATATGACTCAAATTATTTCCTTCTTTTCCCTTCCATGTTATTTCTTTCTACATAATTCACAGTATAGACTTTTGATCATTTTTTGTTGGCAAGTACTTATAAATGTTGATAAAATATCTTATAGGTCAATTCACACACAAACATTTTAACAGTTTAGGAATTTTTTGTTGATGATGTTATTTTTAAATCAATTTTTATAATATTAGCATGAGTTTTGCATTTATCTTAGGATGTAATTCATCTTAAATGTAATTAAATGCTATAATGATATGACTGAATATTATATCTTATCATTTAATTTTTGGTTGTTGTTTCTGAGAGCTGGTTAAGTGCTTCTGTTGAGGTTCATGTTTTTCCCAATGTTTTCTTTCTGGATTGTAAGAAGAAACAGTAGTAGTCATTTTCGAATCAGTTGAACCTCATGCCTTTGGCATGGTTTAGATTCCTGAACAACCACAAAATGAAGCTAGAATCAACAGAATTCACAAATTATAATCACTAAATCAACAGTCTATACAAATATCTTTGTTTTACTTATAAGAGGCAGCAGAAGTTGACTCATTGAAGTGACTAATAGCCCAATATAATCACATAAGAGAGGAAAGATTTACTTTTACTCGTAGATTTCTTTTGCTTTGTTATTTATTTATTTATTTATTTATTTATTTATTCCTAGTTATTCATTTATTCCTATTTATTTTAAGAAGGGTTTTACATTGTTCTATATTGTTTGCTAGATGTGCCCTATGGTTTCAAATTGCAGAGTACTTCTTTCTTCTGGGGGAAATGGGAGGAACTTGACACTCAAATGGGAATGAATTACTTGAAGATAAACTGTGATTCACTTCCAGTAATGTTGTGAAACATTCTTATTTCAGAGACTTTGCATGTATAGTGGCATCTTATAGTCACTTTTCTAAGGTGAAGGCCTTCTGAAAGAAATATCAAGCTATCAATTCAACAACAAACCATATACCAATTGCTCTGTTAATTATATCCACTCCTTTTCACCATTCAATCCTCTGTCAACCTCAGTGGTTATTATTTCTCTGAGTAGCAGCCCTATAAGCAGCCAAGGGGGTAAATTCTGATGTTATCAGGGAAGTGAAGTCTCAAATGTATGATATCAGTTTGCAATTCAGACAAGTCCACAATGACATCTTCTTTGAAGCAAGAGAACAGGATACAACGTACCAACATACAGGCCAAGAAATGTACATGTGCCAATTCAAAATCGAGCTCTCTCTTAGCTCCACTTCTACTGAGAATGCTGTGGGACATGACAGGACATTTGATTTGCCTGGTAGCTTGCAAATTCTCTCTACTCAGTCTGATCCAAATCATGACTCTGAGAGTAAAGTCACACAAGATCAGAACCAGAATGTGGTATGTGTTTTGAGGTCCAGTTGTGGTTCCCTCTGCTTCTTCTCTCACAGAATATCCAGAAGCCTCTGCAGAGC
Source organism: Grammomys surdaster (assembly GCF_004785775.1). Lineage (NCBI taxonomy): Eukaryota > Metazoa > Chordata > Mammalia > Rodentia > Muridae > Grammomys > Grammomys surdaster. The sequence continues at coordinate 15,435,344 of NW_021604622.1, forward strand.
AGGCTGGATGGATGAAGGAGAATCCTGGAAGGGTGGGATTCTGCATCTTCTGTTGAGAATGAGTGCTGGCAGGGTAGGGGGACAAGAGGAGAAGAAGACCTTCTCCAAAAATCTTGGTGTTACTGTTCTTTTAGACTAAGGCCTTCCCTGAAGATTTTCATTGAAACAGCTCTAATAGATGATCTTAGCTTGTACTCATACCTTTATTCCTTATGGGCTTGTACACATATACTTTATTTGGTGTGAACCAGGGGTGTATATAGATTTTGGAGAGTGAAAGGGAGTTTTAGGGTAAAGGAAATTCATTGGCTTCAGTGTAAACTTGTGTGAACACCTCATTTGTATGGAGCTGCATTCCAGAAATCCCAGGGACTTGCTGAGTGGATTCTTATTCAGAGTAGAAGAACTTTGCAGGTCTGCCAAGAGTTGTTCAACTTTCCCCAGGTAGAGAGTGTGTGGAATTGGGATCTCTATCCAAGTTCAAAGAAGGGGAAGCTCTGTGCTAAAATGAGTCCTCCAATATTTTTTGCCATGCTCAGATCAGCTATCTGGTCACAGTAGACTTAGACCTTAATTAGCAGGGTTGATTACAGGATGATTTACTCAAAAAGCACTTAGGCTTTTCTGAAAGGTACAAAAGTGCCTTCAAATCCTTCAAGTATATAGTTGGTGTTTCTGTCCTAGAAAAGTTAGAAAAGGAGAAAAGACATGATATGTCATTGCAATATATATCACATATTTATCATTTTTTAACATAAACACACATATATATGTATATAAAATACATATATAAATAAAATTATATATATATATATATATATATATATGAAATGTAATTAACTCATGGATTTAAATGTACCAGACCCTTGTGACATAAGGGAGCAGAAAAGGTGATAGGGCTTTAGTCAGAGTGAGGGCTGTCTGTCCGAGTCAGTTTTTTCTTTGCTTCATCTTTAATTTTGTAGCAAGTTTCTTTGGGAATAGGATCATGTACTTTAGTAGGTATGCTTTACAACTATTATAGACATTTTAGTCGCATCAAAATGCCAATAAAAGTATCTACACACTGAATCTACTTCTGTTCTTAAAACAGAAGTGTTCAGGTTTCGCTACCACAAAGTTCTCACAGAACATTTTTTCAAGCATGGGTTTGACTCAAACTCAGTAGAGTTCTGGTGTATTGTTAGCCTCTTAAATGAATTCAAGTGCAAATTTAATGTGAGAATGTAGAGTAAAAGTTTCCATAAATATACAAGTTAAAAATCTTCAAACAATATTTTCTGTCAAAAAATTGTCAAAATTTCTGTCAAAATATTACAGGCTTGAGTTATTTGCCTTCTCTGGAATCTTTAGAAGTTACTGTTTATATTTATATCTGAATTAAACAGGATTCAGAAGATATAATTTACAAAGTAGAATTAGATATTATGTTATATTTTAAGACAAAGGATAGCATGGAAGAAAACTAAGTTGATGGTTGGCACTTTAATAATTTCAGAATTGTACTGTTGTGCCAAGGAGTATTTGTGAATCGCAAAAGACCACCAAGGAGCTGTTTCTGATGCAGTCACATTAGGGTCTCTTTATACAAACTCAAGTTTAGGCTTACTCACCACCAGCTCACAGGACAGTTTGGTGAAACAGCCCTAAACTGTCATCCAGACAAGGTTTTATTGAAAATGGAAGTGGGGTGGGGGGCTGTCCATCCTGGCAAGCATCTAATTGGATGACTATTGTAAGCTCACAGGTGGGTGCTCTGAAGGAAGACCATATACAATAACAAATGATCTGAAAGTACATCTGAAACAATCAGACTGATCTTTGATTAACTGTTGTTAGGAAGTATATAGAAAGTAAGTCTGCCAGAGGAAAAGCTGTGGGGTCTTTCCTGGTATTTGATTTCAGCTGCAGGTCAATTTCTCAGGCCTTTTCATTTCCTTTTCTTTTAAGATGGAGGCCAGTTCTAAGATGGAGTAGGTTGTCCTCTCAGTATCAGTTTTCTGACCAGATTTTGACAAGGGGATAATTACTACTTCCACTTATGTTATTTTAATGTTTGAATTCTAGTTACTATTGCAAATTAAAATGGTACTATCTAATGATGGGCTGTATTCAAATGCTACAAATAATCTGCATCTCTGTTGAAAATTGATCCTAAAGAGTTTTCACCTGGGGAAAAGCATTTTCAGTGTAATTTATTAGGGAGTCTGCCCTTCATCAAGGAAGTGCAGTACTGGGGTCCCTCTGGGCATCAGAGACAGAGTTAGAGTGTTTTTGTCAGTGTATGTTTTATACACAGCATCCACGCTTCTGATATATGATGTCTGTTTTTCATCTCTCTTCTCCGCTAAAAGGGATGTTTGCCTCCACAGACTCACACCAGGCTACAGAAATCTTTTGAAAGCCATTCTGGCTCCACACAAGATTAAGAATAATAGGCAAGCATACATTTTTAACCAGTTTATGTGAGATTTGGCACATGGGAAAAAGGACACCTGCGGCAATCCCCTTATAAAAAAAATATATATATATATGTTCTCTTTAAGCTTTCTAGGGTTACATAGAATGCTTAACAGCACAAAAGAGGTCTGCTATTACTTTTATCAAAATTCCTTTCATCAAGGGGCAAGCATAGACATGTTAATGATTTGATGGCTTTTCCTTTTATTAGGCTACATTTCATATCAACAGAATTTTTTTCCAATTCTTGTAAAAAAAACAACTTCAACAAAAACAGCAAAAACCAAACTAACAAACAAAAAAGCACTCACTCCATCTCCTTCAATTCTTTGCTGTGACTGACATCTTAAAAGACATATTTTTGACAAATATGATCAGAGACAGGGATCTGCTGGGAGTATCATCATACACAGAAAATATGGGGTTATCTGCTTACTGAAGAACTGAAAACTTAGAAGGAATTTATATGAAGTTCATGATCATTAAACAGTGAGATGAGCTCCGGATGTACTTGTACACATGTTCTAATTGAATGAAGTGTAAAGTCAACTGCAGATGCAGCTCTACACATAGAAGAACGTTGTGTATTATATTTCTCCAGTCCAAATACCACTTGACAGTAACTTAGCAAAATGCAGTGACATGATTTCTTTAAAGACATGACAGAAATGTGCCTTCCACCAATGTCTGTCTTTCTATTAATTATTTAATTAATCAATTTATTTATTTTTAATCTTTCCAAGTCTGGAGGTCATCCTTAAGTTCTCCAGCTGTCAGGACGACTAGGCTGGTCATGAACTCACATCTCTGACTGCAGAACTGTATGCACATTTCAGGTTAGCTTCAGAGAAGCCAGGCACTGCAGGAAATGATCTTACCTCAGCTGTGCTGTTAGAGGGTTACTCCTGGTCTTATCACCACTTTGAAAACTTGCTGGGCTAATGAGCTGAGCTTTTGGGAGACCTTTGAGAATTGTCAGCCATTTTTCCATCATGGGAATGAAGTACTTGTCAAGTAGTGGTTATTTTTCTTCTACATCCTAGACTTAAGCAAACTCTTCACATTACAAAGGTGAAAGGTGGGAAGGCAAGATCTCTTTCCTTCAAAGTGTGTACGTTAACCTGTTAGCTTGAATGTCCCTGTTTCACAGAAGAGCCAAGTGTGCCCAGGAAAACTCACAGTGGACAATTCTGTAATGGCTTCTCAGTTCTGTGGAAACAATTTCGTTATACTCTCTGTTTTGTTTGGAGTTTAACTATTAAACAGGTTTCTTGCTACATAACAATTGAGTAGCACAGTATAGTATTGAAGGGTGTGAGTCCCAGCACTACTCTACTCAAATAAATCCTGCTTAGGGCTTTTCTAACTCTGATGATAGCTACATGTTTGACTTCTATAGTACACTATTTCATCTATGAAATAGGTATAATGTAAACATTATGTCTGCTGTTTGCAGATGTAGAATATGAAGCATTTTGTAGAACAGAGTCTATATTTAATGGCTAGAAATGCTTCCTCAATAAGTAATTTTTCCATAGATACTTAATGGATACTTCTCAGAACCAGTAATGTACTGTCTGGATAATTAGTTCTATATTTTTGCCTAACCAATTTCAAGATATTTCCTTAAAAAATGAAAAGTTGGTTTATTTTTTATTATAGCCAAAAGGTGAGATGTCTGATTTTTCTCCCCACAGTGCTTATGGTCATCTTTTAATTTATAGAAAGCTGAAAGGCGGAGGAAAGATACATATGGAATTTCAATCATAAGAATGAGTAATTCATTCTTCTTGAAGAGGAAAGGGAACTTGGTCACCACTTGCCTCTGTTTTGTGTTATAGAGACCATATATATTCAAATCTAGGTTTATGAAATGGAGTTAGAACAATGACAACTTTGAAAGAAGAAAGCCAAAGAGATTGTGGTATCACACACACACACACACACACACACACACACACACACACACACACAAAACTGGGACAAGAATTCTTGTTAAAGCTTAGATTTCATTCCTTTGGTAGAAAGAGAGTGAAAGTTTGTATGTGGTTTGTTGTGTTGCTTGTTGTTGTTTTGTGAAAGGTTCTCATGTGAAATGCCCACTTTGACCTTGAGTCTCCTATGTAACTAAGAATGGCCCTAAACTCCTGATTCCTCTGTCTCCACCTACTGCACATGGGAATTGGGAATTATAGGTATGGGCCACACAGACGATACTTCAAGACCAGGATGTTAAACACACTGCTGGTCACATACAGAATGAAACAGATATCTGCCTCTCTCTCTCTCTCTCTCTCTCTCTCTCTCTCTCTCTCTCTCTCTCTCTCTCTCTCTTTCTCTCTCTTACAGTATTTCTTCTTCAGCCCTGGAATCCATAAAGGGTTGCTGTTAGAATACTGCAGAACATGGAGACGAAAATTGTAAAACCAGATGCAATTTCTTCTTTGTAGCTTTTCTTCTTTATATAGTACATTCCAAAGAATGAGCAGAGTCAGACATATGAATGTTCCTTTGATAGCATTAGCATTAAAACTAAAGTGTTTGTATTCAAAGTCATGGTTGTCTACATGTGCTGCTATATTCACCATTGTCAGCAGTAATGTAATATGAGCTAATATCGCTACATTCCAAAAACTCTTACATTAAAGTAGTATAATGATTGAAAAAAAAGACATAAGATTATGTGTAGATTATGTATCTCACTATCCATGATGTAAAAATAAATCAAGTAGCAAATATTCTGAAAAGTATATCAGTGTATATTTTCTTCGGTAATTTCCCCATGAATATGTTGTAGTTTGATCAAATCCACACTCCACTGATTCCCTTCAATAAATCCCCTAATCTCCTAATCACTTCTACACTTTCCATTCTAAACTTCACTTGCTCTCTCTCTCTTTTTCATGTTCTACCTCCCTTTATCTCTCTTTCTCTCTCCCTCTGTCCCTTCCTCTATACCTCCCTCTCTCATTAGTTCTCTCTTGGAACTCACTGATTCCACTTTGTGCTGCTGATATGTGTGTGGGTTTGAGTAGTCTCTCTGGGGCTGTTTTTCTGAGGAATCTTGACTCTCTTTCCCAAAATAGTCATCATTGGCAAGTATCCCTTCAGTTAGTTGTGAGATTTTATAGCTTTCTACTTTAAGATAAAAAGACAAATATTCTGACAGGAAAGATATAACTTAGGACAACCAGCCAAGCTGAGGAAAAGGGAACAAGGAAGCCAGAAATCATGTGGAAAGGACAAAACAAATAATAATGTCAGTGTGTGTAGTAAAATCTGAAAGGAACAAGGAAGATTCAGATCTGAGGTCAGCGGCATTGTGTTCCTCTCTGGACTTTTCTAAGACTAGTATATATGAACCTCATGACAATATTTAGCATTCTTTTCCATTTAAAGGACAAAACTTGTAATCACGTTGGCCTATGAAATATTTTTCAGCTTAGCCAATTCAATTTGAAAATGTATTAGAACAATATGATCTTTAGCCTCTGCAAGCAAATAAAAACTAGAAGGAAATATTCACTGAACATCTAGTGGATATGGTCATAGACATGATGTAGTTTATGCTAGATATTATTTGTGAATGTCAAACATAAAATTATTATATAGAAGTTGAGGGCATAGTTTCTGATTATCCTTCTTTTTAAGTAATAATATCCAACAGAAGGTAAAATAAACCACAACTATGAGCTGCGTGTGTACCTAATTTTAATTTTCTAGTAATCTGTTACCAAACTAGCAAATATACACAAAAGAGTATATATATATATATATATATATATATATATATATATATATATATATATAATGTGAATGTTTCTTTGGTAGTAGTAGTATTAAAACTAAAGTGCTTATATTCAAAATCACAGTTGTCTACATGTGCTGCTATATTCACTATTGTCAACTGTAATGTAATATGAGTTAATATCGCTACATTCCCAAGTTATATATACATATATATGTATATAAAACTATGTGTGTGTGTGACAGAATATATCTAAATAAGAGTCACATTGTGTTAACAAGTAATAAACATTGAGACTGTAGTGAGTTATTGCATATTATATATTTTGTTTGAATTTTAAAAAGTGGTTCACATTTGACAACTACTTCCTAAATTTCAAACAAATAGTCTAATTATTGCAAGTGGTTACCATATTAGACTGGATAATGCAAGTTAGCATTATGTGTTCACTATCTTGTCCAGAATTTTAAATGTTGACAAAATAATAATAATTTTGAATTTGTCAGACCAATGTTTCACAATTATAAACGACACAAAATACCACATCCTGCTTAAATTATTTTTACAAGAGTACACATGTAGAATGCACTCAGAGGAGATTTTTGAACACTGTCCACCACATGTTTTATCTCATTCACAGTAACTTGTTACCATAGCAGATGTTTAGAGATTTATGAATAGTACTTTGACAGCACAGAATAACCTATAATTGAATAAGTTTAGGGCTGAATTACATTGACAGGCTGACAAAATTCTATCTGTCTATCTATCATCTATCTACCACTACACTGGCTAATGCATACATTGCTACAGAAAGTAGAAACGATGCTATATATTTACTTAATAACTGTATGTGTTATATAGGTTTTTAAATTCGTATAATTTGTTCTCTATTATTTTTTCTATTTATAATCCTCCTGCTTCTTTCTTAACTGAAGCAAAAGGCTGTGTCTTCCTTAATATCAATGCTTACTTATTGTGGTTAACAAAATAGTGTTGTATTAACATGCATATTATATTTATTTCTTTATTTTGATCGTGTGTGTGTGTGTGTGTGTGTGTGTGCTTTATGTATGCATATTCATGAAGCCTAGGACTTCCCATTTTGATTACATTTTATGGACATGTATCTAGCTACCTACCATGCCTCCTTCACCCTCACACTGAGGTTACAACATAGATATGTAATGAGAAGCTTCTCGAAGGGCTCTGGGGTATAAACATTTGTCCTCATTCTTACCCAGTTAGATTTACTTACTGAACATTTTCTGTCTCTCAATGCTTATTATAATAAAAGAATACAAGCTCCCTGAACTGAAATGCATAATTCAACAGGACTCCATTTTTCCCAGTTAGACATGAACCATATACAAAATAATTTGCACACATTCAGTGTTTTTGGTTTACAAAGTATAGAAAAATCTTTTTTTCTTTTAAAATATAAGGCTCAGAATTGATGTGACCTGTTAACCATTTCCATTGCAGAAATAGCATTCTTTTTTCATTTGATTTATCTTCAAACTTTAAGGTATGATCTTTTCAATTGTCTGACTTCAAGAGTACTTAAAAAATTTTTTTTTTGATCTTGATATTTTGTTCTCAACCTTTGTCTATTTAGCTATGGCCAAAACAGCTTATGAATGCTTGAAGATCATTTTTCTTAGCATTCCTTGTTATGGAAGAACATGTACCATTGTCTGTTGCATACTAGAAGGAATGCTTAAGATGTTTTAAGTTTCAAATTCACAGGATAGCTATACAGAAACAATGATGCCCATGCAGAAGGATGAACTACAAATGCTACTTTAACTCAGCAATTCACTCTTATAATATTAATTTCTTCCCATTTTAGGGTGATCAATAAGTATAAATGTGTATTAATTTTGTATAAAATATTCACTTTTCTTCATTGTAATTGATAGTTTTAAGTAAGCATAAAACTTAGGCAATTAATCAAAACTGTAGTAGGTTGAAGAGGATCAACCATCCATCAAGTAGTTTAGAATTCTTTCCTTTTGTTTTTATACACATTAGCAGAATAATAGTTTCCTTGAAAGTCACCATGAGATTACATAAATTTAATGTATGTTTGCTTATCTGTTTTGTAGGTCTTCTTAGATGGAATGTCATAAACCAGAAACTTCCAAAGCATCGATGTGTAAATTACCATCACTCTACTAAAACGGAAAGCTCATTGATCACAGATACCACTCAACCCTGGATCCCACCACTTTACATTAAGTACTGGAGTATTTATTACTCTTCTGTAGGAGAAAGCCTTTGCCAATGCTTACAAGGAACTCTTTATACCTGCTTCTCTGGATCCTGTTTGATGGAGGTCTCCTAACATCACTTCAGCCGCAGCCACAACAGACTTTATCCACAGAACCAAAAGAAAATGTTATCCACCTTCCAGGGAGACGATCCCATCTCCAACGAGTTAAACGTGGCTGGGTATGGAATCAGTTTTTTGTGCTGGAAGAATACATGGGATCCGAACCTCAGTATGTGGGAAAGGTAATGCCATGTTTCTTTTGACAACTTCTTGATAGGAAAGGGGAGTAACGATTGTGTGATGTGTGTGGATGGTTTGCACAGGAGTTGAACAAACCAGTGACTAGACCACTGTAATTGAAATCCAACAGACTTGGTTTCTCTTCCTGACTCTGGCCTGGGTAAGCCTTGTAATATCCATTTCTTCCCTTTGCTTCTATTTTTCAAATTCCCCCATTGTTTTGATGAAATAGATTTTGACTTCTATTGTCGAAGACATGAATTTAAAATGCTTAAACTACATTAAAATATGGGCAGAGTATAGTGCACTCTTGTTCACAGACAGTCTGTAATTTCTGTCCATTTCCAGGATCAAGGGCAAATCTCCAAGCATAAATGCTATAATTGGTATTCCTAATGGTTTCCCTTTAAAATGTGACATATTAAATAGAATTTATTTTTAATATGTTTGTAGTGTCTTGCTTATGCTTCAACAATAGTTCTCTAAGATTTATTTATTTATTTATTTATTTATTTATTTATTTATCTGTTCCTCTGTCTGAACATAAGTACCAAACAATGTATGCAGCAGTCTGAAAACACTTTGGGCGAGTCTCCTGTCTCTGTCCACTGTAGGTTCCAGGATCAAACACAGCTCACCTTGCTTGGCATCATTTTCGTTACAGCCTCCGTCTTGTTTGTACAGTACTTCTATTTATTGACTTCTTTTTTTTTTTTGGTCCAGAAAAGAGTATTACTAGAGTTTAAAAGAAAAACGAACAATAAAGACAAACAAACAATAAAGTTTATCAGCTGTGTAGTTGCCTAGAAAATGGAGGAGAAAAGAAAAATAATAAAGATAAAAAAACCCAAGCAACACAACAAAAAGTGTCATGCCTTTTGCTCTGGTGGCATAGAGGTCTGCTACAGGGCAACAAATGGTCACATGCCCTTAGTAAAGAGTGTGGAAGCCTGAAGTACCGGAGAAAGGCTTACTAAGTTCTGAACAGCTCTGGCACGAAAAAATAGGAAGTTGAAATAAATAAATAAATGTATGAATAAATAAATCGGAAACAGAACAAAAACAAAAGCCTCACACTTTCTGAGAAAAGTGGGAAGACTCAGTTAAATTTCACTTATCCATAGATTTAATTATGGGGACTGAGCTAGGGGACAGGATTAGCCTACCTATTTCCCTATCATGTCTTATGTTAAAGACTTCTTTCCTAAAGATGTTCTCTCTGTCCTGAGGGGTAGTTCATAGTCCCATTTTTGAGTCATTTTCCAGCAAAATGGAATATTAGGTCTTCACCTCTGCTGAGATTCAGTTTTGTTTAATGAAATTTGATTGATCTCTAAAATCCCTGGTTAATAAGAAATAACTCTAAAATGCTTTATGAGTTTGGAAAATCTATACAAGACAATTTTACCAAAATAGTCTAGCAATTGCATAAATATTTCTCCTCATTTTTATTTGTTAAAATTTTACCCATTTCAGAATATACAGAAAGTATGTTTTTCTAAAAAAAAGAAACAAAAAAAACCTTTCCATTAACTTTGATGGTGTGAATTTTTAAAGAAAACCTGTTATCATGATTTTAACTTTAATTAAAATATAACTACATTGCTTTCTTTCCCAATTCATATCTCACGGAGATGTTGTCCCTCACTTCATCTCAAATTTGTGAGTTCTTTCTCACTGGTTATTATTTATATACACAAACACACATACAAATAAACACACACATGTATATAAATCTATAAATATATTGCTACAACCTGTTGTTAGAAAGGCATAAACTTAGTTCGAAATAAAACTATAAATAGAATTTGCAAGAAAAGAAACAGAGCAATTCAAAGCTAAGTATATAAGAAATTATAATAGTTGATTATTATTTACACTAAACATTATGAAAACCCGGAAGCTGAGTAGACCATAAAAGATAAATGAATCAGGCATTAGTACACTGAAGACCAGAGTCCAATTACATTAGCACGAACCACAAAACCTCCCTTATACACTTTTGAGGAAATAGCCCTAAAATAACACTACCTTGATTGTAATGCATACAGTTTCTAATTCTCTGATCAGCCAATGGTATTATATAAGCCTAACAATATATATATATGTGTGTGTGTGTGCATGTATGTATATATATATATATATATATATATATATATATATATATATATATATATATATATATATATATACTGTATATTAAAAATATATATATATATATATATATATATATATATGAATTCTATGTGCTTTATCTAATTATTCATTTAATAGTATTAGAAATCCAGAGTAATGACAAAAGAGTATGTCTTTCCAACTCTTCTCCAAAGATATTAACTACTATAGCTCAGTATATGTTTTCTGACATTGCCTGAAATTTCCATCATAGTCTTTGTTTTTTTACTAAGTCAGATATATACATTTAAATATGAGAACTGTAGGTGATAAGGTAAAATATTTTAGACAAATTTTATGTTGTTCTTGTACAGTTTCATTTTCCCTTCCAATGAATACAAATGGGATCTAGGGATTTAGTTTTGAAAACTATTCCTTAATATTTTAGAATTTTATCTTTGAACCTTTTATGACAGTATGTAATTAAATGTTAGACTGAAGAATACATTATTTATAAATATAGGATTAAAAGTGAGTAGATTTAATACCTAATCTATTGCATCTAAATATTACCATTTTCTATTGATATGTGACCTCACATTGGTAATGGGTATATATAGTTCTCATGCCAAGATGGATTTCTAATGTAGTAAAACAATAGTTACCAAGATTTCTTTTTCATAAGAAAATTAAAGTTTAAATAACTCTATGTTGATGCTTCTGGATTTGGGAATAGAATTATGACAACCTAGAGAGCTAAATCAAGGCATTTTATGCATTGTGTAAACACACATAAATATACTTACATTCCTGATCTTTTTAAAAAAGCTTTGAGATTGCTTATAAAGATTAATTAGTTTAAAAATGTAGAATTGAAGACCAAGGAAAATAGAAAGCTGAGAAATACCAAGCAGGTGAATGCTATCAGTGAGCCTCATGTTTGAGATTCTGTTATTCTTTAGGAAAACATAAAAGAAAAATAAAATCATTAGATATCTCCTATTGGAAATCATGTCTTAGGAGATGTAATGAGCTTAATTTATCTGTACCCCAAAGTTCCCTCATGCAATCTAGTTAAGTGAAAACCTGGCATCGTTTAGAAGCCATAAAAAAGCATTTTTAATTGTAGATTTTAGCATTGAAAAATACTAAAGTTGGCACTTATTCAAGGACAATCATATTATGGCATTGCTTATGATCAATATTAGTGTATTTCTATTTGAAGAAAATGTAGGAATATCCAACTAAAATGACAGTCCTTTCCTCAAAATAAGGTTTTGATTTAGTAAAATACTCACGATGAATCTAAGATTGTTTTTTGAAATTTAATACATACTTTAACTGAAAAAACATTCTGGGATTTTATCATTTAAAGCACAAGGAAAAAAGACAGGAAAGTCATAAAATCAGGAAAATATGAAATATGCACATTGACCCATAAGTACTTGGATTTGCACAAGTTGAAGTAACTGCATGTCTATAAAACTGTTTTGACAGAGCCTTGGCATATGCTTCTAGAAAATACTGCTCATTTATTCTTACAGAAATTACTGACTTGTCATTTTAACAACTGGATGGACTACAGTGAACAGTAATTCTTCAAATTTTTGTTCTAAATGAAATATATAAAATTAAATCACATGTAGACTATGCTTTCCAATCCGTCACCTTTTCCTAAAATATTGTTGATGTAGAATTCATTATCGCTTGAGACAATGTGAGGATAAATGGAAATTTGAAGGTCCCCAGGTTGCAATTATAATAGGTAAATTTATTAAATACTTCCTTTGGGCACTGTTTTAATTGCTTTAGATAGATAAACTTGCATAACCTTCAAAATAGAATTATGAAGATTTTTATTAGTATCTCCATTTTAAACATAAAAAAACTAAGGCTCTAAAAAAGTCAAGTAATGTCAACAGACAGGAAATTATAAAACTTATGTATTAAGTCAAATAACCAAGTTTCATTGCAGTGAAAAATATTTTTTCTCAAGTGCTAAAATTTTAATAATTTTCTGTCTTAGTACAATGGACAGATTTTTTGAAATTGTTTTGATAATGGAAAAGATGTGTTCAGATTATGAACAGTAGATGAGGCATTAAAAGCAGAGAAAGGATAATACAAAAGTAGGGAGAGATAAATTACTCTAAAGATTTTTGAAAAAAGCAATAGGGAAGCATCATCTCATGTTTATTAAAAATAGTTATGTTCCATAAATAATTATATGTACATACTTATATGAATTTATTTTAATAGAATTATGAAAAATAGAGTCCAGTGTGCTTTCTAAGAAAAAAAAACCCAGTGATAAACATAAGAAAATTCCCTTGGGGTTGTTCCTCAGAGGAGTCAAAGAGACTCCAAAAACAATGTAAATTATTGCCAGTGCTATTACTGCTTCTCGGAGCTTGAAGGTAAGGTCTTACTGCCTATAACACCACACTTGACAGACACTGGACTTGAAGATATTGAGCTGAATCTGATCTGGAAGTGTCCTCCCTGAAAATGAGTTCACATAGTATAAAAAGATGCTATGAAAGCTACCAAGAGAGAAAGGCATTTAATAATTCTGCCAAGATATAAAGCCTGTGGACCACAGCAATGACTAGAACCACGTGATATCTTCAATAGTGCTACCAAGGCACTTTTATCTTGGGGATAACCAAAATCCATCTTATAGGGATAAAGCATTCCCAAATAGATGGGAATTAATGTCTAATGGGAACTGACTACTTATTGCTGGAAATGAGATGGACTTTAAAGAATAGCCTACTAATGTCACTTTCCTAAATGATTATAATTTCTAACTGCAATCTTTTATCCAAATTTTCATCCTGTATCTTTATATCTAATGATAAATGCAGCCTTTGCTTCTCTTTAAAGAAGTTTCTTTTGCAGCAGGTGGATACTCTTGTAGTTATTATATTGTAACTAATAAAATATCAGAGAAAAATGACAATGTTTTGTTCAAATCCAATGGATTCATCTACAAGGCAATTTGTATACCCAAGGCTTAGGGAGAACAACAAAACTAAAGATAGAAAACTAGTAAGAGCAGAGAATCAAGAACTATGCTTCAAGACAGCTTGTTTTACATATGTCAGGGTTTTGTTTTTATATTACATCTCTCAACAATGTTGTCTAAACTAAGCTCATAAAATTAGACAAACTGATATGTCAACATTGATGGGAGAAATTTCATAATGTCTCTTCCTTGGATGAAGAGCTAAAAAACTCACTGGCTGCTGAGAATGGACTAATCTTACATAAAGATTGTATCCTCCTTAAACTATCCAATCCCAGACAGTCATCCTTAAAACATACATATGAACAACATAAACGGATGAGAAGGATTATAGCAGGGTATATAGCACTTTAGTTGATCATCATGTAATACTATGTGCACTTTACAGTTTGCTTGATCAAAAAATCATAATTTTCTATAGTGGGACAGTTATGGATCTCTGTGTTAAACTTCTATTTACTGAAAAAAATATTTGTGGTGAAGTGATGAGGGATGGGAGATGAACCTATCTATGGGTATCAAGATATAAATTTAGTGCACAGCCTAGGGCACACTTTGTGCAAAACTACCGCTCCTGGATAAGTGTAATTTATCTCTCTTTATAGCAAAATGGAGGCCATTACAGAAAACTACAAATGGAAACAATGTAGAGATTAACATCCCCAACAGATAAAATTATATCACAGCTATTGCAACTATGACTAGGGAACATAGGAGAAGATGTAGTAGAAAGAATGTAGAAGAAGCATATCTTTAAATTAGTTATAGGACAGTTTTTCTTAAGAATGCCTGTGCAAACAAGACTAGGATGTCAATACTGGTAGGCATGTAACCGTGGAAAGGTGAAATTTTCAATTAGTCTTACCTTTAGACAAGAACTAGTGACTTAAGTAAAAGGAAAACTTCATCTCTGAAACCATATCCACACAGAAAATAAAAAAGGTTTACGCACAGACACACACAAGTACATGTACACGCACACACACACATACATACATACATGCACACAGACATGAATGATAAGTTCACTCCATGCCATTTTTTTGGTCAGACAATATCACAAGGATCAGTATTATTTTAGCTGAGATATCTCATCATTCTCCAATGCCACTAGAGATTTCAATGGTGTAGAAATCTTTTGACCATTTGCCACCTTTAAACCACATCCTGTTCATAAGTAAATTATTAAAAGTATAGAATGTATGCTACTTTTTATTCTTAGTATCCAACCACCAAAACATTATCCATGTATGAGGTATCATGTTGTCTAATAAAGGAAAATATGATCAAGATATCTGGGAATTCTATTATCATAAAAAACTTGGGAATTAATACACTCCAAAGAGAGGATAGTAGGTTCACTCTCTTGGTCTTGGAATCCAGAAGCAAACTGCTAATTTAGTTATTTTCCCACAGTACTAAAACATGCATTTTCTATATAAATAGCTTATGCCAGGTACCAGGGGATATGCTAATTGTTCTAGCAATGAAATCACATCTGGTACAGTTGCTACAATTGGAGTCACCACCTGGTTAAGTTTATGATAATCCATTGTCATTATCCAAAACCCATCTGTCTTCTCCCCAGGCCAAACAGGAAAGTTGAATGGGAATCTGATCACTAGCCTCATGTCTTTCAAGTCCTTGTTGATAGCATTAATCATTGTAAGCCCTGTAGGAATTCAACCATAATAATGGTTTGCACTTGACCTTTCTCAACATAGTAGCACTTGCTCTGTGAATCAGGCAAGCCATTTGGAGATTCTACCGGCCTCCAAGGCTATTTATTTCAATGGTAAATTTTAGATTGGAGAAATGAATAGACTAGGAAGGAGTGGAAACAATAGGCAAAGCCATGAAATAGAGGAGTTAAGCTCCAGTTATCACCGAAGCTACAGGAGCTCCTTGTTCCTTATAGAACAGAATAGCAATTTCACTCTTTTATAATTAGTGTACCTTCATAGCCATTTTCAGTCACCAAATGAGGATGACTTGTTGTTGCTGCTGGTGGTGTACAGCTATAGTACTATAGGACTGAAGATCACTTATGAGAGATTTTGGAATGACTGAGGGTATAAATATAGAGATATGCAATGTGGTTCTTTCTCAAATGGTTCCATGCATCATTTCATAAGGGGTTTTTGAGACTGAAAAGAAACCAGGTGCAGCAACTTTGTGATGTTAATGGTTCTGTATTTTAAGCCTTGGGTTACGTTTGTTTTTTTGTTTGTTTGTTTGTTCGTTTCTCTTCACATACACTAAGGTATATGGGTTAACTAAGAAATTAATGGCATTTATTCTAGTTTTAGTGAATTTTAATATGAGCATTATATGTTAGCTTCTTCTGTCTTCTTCCTAGTAAGAGCTTGATCACCTAGACAATGCCTTAGGTCTGAAATTCATAACATCATCGTTGTTCTTTTCATTAGTAACCTTTAAGGTGACAAGGTAAACCTCATTTTCACTTTGAAAATATTTCATTTTGCTTTGTCATTCAGAGATCCAATTAATCATAACGTATTCACGTATCATAATGCAATGACAGGCTAAAGTTGTACTCTATAGCAAAGTGATCACTTGGAAGTTGGATTTCATCTGCAGACTGTGTTTTCCACAATGATGGAGAAGAGTGTTTCCTGTGTCCCTCCATAGATGAGTAAATAAAAAATATAAAAATTTCTTTGTAAATTTTACTTTCCTTAAACATTTCAATACCTTTTTCTGCAATAAAACAAAGCAAGTTAGTATATTACATTCATTTTAATTGGATAATGATTTACTCCATGCTTTGTTTAATGAAGAAAGTGAAAGGCCAGCATTTAAACTTTACCACCTACAGTACTAAATGCAGTTTCTGCTAACTGTTCCAGTGCTAGTAGATTCATCTCATCATCTTTATTTTTGTTTCCCCACTATTGTACACTTGTAGTATCTTAATCTAGCCTTATGTATTTCCCAGATTTTTTATCTAGATAGATAGATAGATAGATAGATAGATAGATAGATAGATAGATAGATAAGAAAAATAAAATGGTTCTTTTGGTGCCTTCTCATGAATGACATATTGCTTTTCACCTTTAAAGGCAAACTGGGTCATAACTCCACTAACAGAACTAGAATCAGAGAAGTAGTGAGGTGGAAACTCAGCAGTCCTGCCAATAAACTGCTTAAGGGGAGGCCATTACCACTCCCTTAGGCAATGCGGGTTAATTTCTTCATCTGAACATAGGTTAGTTTTACTGGGAAAGAAGCCTCATCAGACTTTAGGAACTCAATGTTCTCAGACTCACTGGGTCTCTCCTCTCATCCTCACTCTAAGTCCCAGTTCCCCTTAGGCATAGCTCTTCTTTATAGGAAGACTCTGCCAAGTTGGAAACTCAATTTGCATTTCAGTTTAACCACTAAGGATAACATTAGAGTTGTGGTGGTTTGTTTTTATTATCTGTTTCTTCTTGATTTTCGCTTTCCAGTATATATATATGAAATAATGAAGATTTTTTTTCAAAGTAAAAATTGCATGTTGTAGATGACTGTTGAGCTAGAAACCGATTTCCTCAGTGCATCATATTTTTTTTCTTTGATTTACCATGTGGCTTTTAAGTCAATCAGTTTTACTATAATTCCTAGTTTAAGAAATGTGCTTTAGAGATATTATGTAGATGGCTGTCTTGACCCTTGCCTTTGAAACCTGAGTAAGATTGTCTTGATGGTGCTGCTATTTTACCCTGTCTACAAATTCTGAATGCTAGCTAGGATGTGACTCAGACAAAACAGATGCTTAAATATAACAACAGCAGAAAACTATTTTCAGAAACTCAGACACAATTCAGAATCTTATCCTCAATTCCATTTACCTAGACATTTATTTATAGCAATACCTGGGGAGTCAGGATACTTCACAAAATGAGAGAGAGAGAGAGAGAGAGAGAGAGAGAGAGAGAGAGAGAGAGAGAGAACAAAATAAAAAGCATAGGTTAAAAGCCCAGAAAAAAAATTGTCTTCTCGTGCCATATATTCTTTTTTATTCTTACTTGGGAACAATCAACTTTATTAGATATTTCAACAGGTTAGATATGGGCAAGCCACATGAAGAAGGATAATTTTTTTAACTGAATCACATATATTGTCTTAATTCCACTAAAATGCAAAAATCTGGGAAACATGCAAATTACTATCAGAGGAAACAATATATTTGGAGCAATGTAATTGATGAATATTTTAAGAAGATCAAGTCATATGAAATGACAAGACAGTTTATTAATCTGCTAGAAAAAAATTAATATTTACTAGTCACACTTAAAGAAATTTATGCTGGCAAATCGGCTTTCCCTTTGGAGATTCATAGTTTTAATCCTAAAATAATTAAAGAACATGAAATGGAAGCTCCAAAACAATTTTATTAGTGTTTTAATGGCCACCCCATAGCTGGACATGGTGGTACACACCTTTAATGTCAGTACTCAGGAAGCAGAGGACGGTATGTCTCTTTGAGTTCAAGGCCTGTGAAGTTTATAGTGAAACACTAACTCAAAATTTTAAAATGAACAAAGATAACAACAATTCTGAAAACTAAACAAATGAACAAGGAACAATGAGGATAGAACTCCAAGGGTGTGCCGCAGAGCCAAGTCAGCGTGGAGATGAGCCAAATGGCGTACGCTCTGCCACACAGCGGGCACGGGAGCCTTAGGGAAAGAATAAGACAGCTCAAAATGTTAGCGGAAGAACTAGCAACACGAAATGGAAACATTGCACTTTTCTGAATATGTAATCCAGGAAGGTAGGCAGACTTATGAAGCCACAAGTATCGGAAGCCAAACGAATCAGACCCTGTAAACTATTATGTTAGAGATCAAGAACACTGAGAAGGAAAAGTACATCTGCTTAAAGACTAATGCATATATATGTATATACACATACACATATACACATATGTATATATGTATATATGTGTATGTATATATGGTATTTTTTAATTTACATTTCAAATGTTATTATGTTATCTCCATTCTGGGTCCCCCCTCAACTCCCTATCCCATCCCCCCTCCCCTTGATTCTATGAAGGTATTCCCCCACCCACCCTCCTACTCCCTCCTCCCTGCCCTGGAATTCCTCTACACTGGAACATCTCCCCTTCACAGGACCAAGGGCCTCTCCTCTCATTGATGCCTGACAAGATCATCAGATCATCCTTTGTTACATATGCAGCTGGAGCCATAGGTCCCTCCATGTGTACTCTTTGGTTGATGGTTCAGTCTTTGGGAGCTCTGGAGGGTCTGGTTGATTAATATTGCTGTTCTTCCTATGGGGTTGCATACCCCTTCAGCTCCTTCAGTCCTTTCTCTAACGCCTCCATTGGGGACTCCGTGTTCAGTCCAAAGGTTGACTGGGAGCATCCGCCTCTGTATTTGTCAGGCTCTGGAAGAGCCTCTCAGGAGACAGCTATATCAGGCTCCTGTCAGCATGCATTTATTGGCATCCACAATAGTGTCTCCTATCTTTTTAGCAAGGCTTAGGATGAGGTTACCTTTCTGGATTGTCACCATGTCTTTGTAGGGCAGTTCCATGTCTGGGTCTTTGATGTGTCCAAGAGAATGTTAGGCTTCAACACACGGCAGTGGTTTTCATTCTATTGAGTGAGGGAAAAGGATTTACCTTTACTGCAACTGTGACAAAGATGACCTTTTAAAAACATTTTAGGGAGGAGCTCGAGATTTCTTTGATAAGCAGTTAGATCTGTGATAGGAAAATGCTCTCTTTTGGCTTGGAAGAACATTTAAGGAAGGAGTACAGAGTAAGAGATAGGGATTTTCTCTTTGAGCTTGCAGGAACTACAGAGGGGGAGCAGCTGAGAGGACACAGGTAAAACAGGATTCTGGGAAATGGAAGAGCTCAAGAGAAAGGTAGACTAGCTCGGTAGAATGACACAGATAGAAAGAGATTGCTAATTGTAGGATTCGGCTTGTAAGTGGACATTTTGTATTAGTTAAGAGAATAAAGTTACCTCACTGAGCTACCAGGTTTTACCTCAGTGTATGCCTCTGTGTCTTTAAGTATTAATATTAGATAATTTTTTTTCCTACACCCTTGGCAGGCTGAACAGTCTTGGTGGGAGGGTTCCAAACCAAGTCAGGAGGGACTGAACCTTTATGGTGGGGTAGCTCAAGGCCACCCAGCTCTATGAGGCCAAGGCCACAAGACCTCTCTCAAGGATGTTGCCTTAAAATAGGCAGAAACTTTCCACTCTTTAGCATTCTTATCTATTGAAGCTTTTCGAGGCACATCCAAACTGCCTCTCTTCAGGACACACCTAACTGCACCTGACATCTATTTAAGCTTTTTATATTTTGCTAACAATTAGGTTTTATATGTACAATAATCAAATATCCTAAATCAGAGATGTATTAGAGATGAACATGCTTACGTGTAAGAAGGCCCTTCAGACGACTGAGGGAGAGTCAGTCTTACATAGTTTCTTTATGTTCCTGTGAGTTATTTTTAAAATGAAAAGGAAAGTGGCTCTGGCTGCTTTTCCTGTGAATCATCTAAACACAAGGAGAGTGAATTAAGGAATGCTGAGATCTAGTCCTGAATGTAAGACCTAGTCTTCTAACATCTTGGTTAGGGACCTCTGGGATATTTCTTAGCTCAATGGGTCCAGATATACAGAGGAATTGTGTTGCAGAGTGGATTAGAACAGTGTTGCCTAGCAGTTTCCTGCAATATAAAAGCTTTCATCTTGGAGGAAAGCTTAAGGCACAGTGAAGCAAAAAAATTCATCCTATTGGGACACTCTTTAGCCTTAGCAAGTAAATATCTCAAAGGTTTCAGGAAGTCCCTAAAAGTGAGCAGATATACTAGATTCCTTCCACTCCAAGTATATATAAGTATTAATGATTGTTGAGAGATCCTCTCAGACCAGCTGAGCCACCTTGAAGGGGCTCGGACCAGTAGGGCAGAAGATGGTGAAGACTCAGACATCTGAACTGCCTGGAAGAGGCAGATGGGGCAGGGCTGTCTGAAAAAAGCCAAGACCAGCCAAGCTGCCTAGAAGATGCTCAGACCCACTGACCTGCCTGTGGGCTGCGCAGTGAGCTCCAGGTTCCTACCATTTTGTGACCTGTCACCCATGGTGGGGTGGGCTTTGGATGATACAACTGTCTTTGGGTCACTTCTGCCTGTCAGGAACCCTTCATCCACATTCCTGCAAAAATCCCAATAAAACTCATTGGTTCAGAAAAAAAAAACATTTTAATTTGGAAAATTCAGCTTCAACATAAATTTTTCTCATATATCTGAAGCTAAGATAACAAGAAGCAAAGGACTATGATTTTCTTCACTCCTTACGGATTGCTTAAATGGTGTGGGGGAGACACAAAGGTACAACATGGAGAAGCCCATCTGTAAACAATGGACCAATGAACACTGATGTTGCCATGAGTTCCTGTGTTGCTTACAATATCTATTTCCATTATGGTGACAAAGGAGAAAAGAAGGAGTTTTGTTTGTTTGATTTTTGGTGTGTTTGTTTTTAATTGATAGTGGTTGAGGATTTTTTTGGCTCATATATTCAGATGTGCAAACTCTATTTTAATAGGAAACCCACATGGTATGGCAGTAATTAAAGCAGCTTGAATGTGAGGTAGAAACTATTCATATCATATAAGCAGGGGACAGCAAAAGCAAACTGGACTGGTCCTCCAAAGGAGTGAGGTGGGGTGGGGCGAAAACCTATCATGGCTTTTACATATTGGCTTACTTTTGCCTACCAAGTGCTACTTCATTAAGTTTTCATAGTCCACAAAATGACAAAACAATCTGGGGAATAACCTTTGAAAGCAGGAGCCTGGATAAGACAATTCAAATGAAAATTATAGTGACTATCAATAGAAACTGTATTCATGAATCTTCTAAGGTCTGGGATTATAAATGTGTGCCATCATGCCTGAATAACTACTGTGACTGTTAAATGAGTGTGTACTCTGTAAGTTTTTCAGTGAATACTACGGAAGAACATACACAGAAATATATCACATGCAGAAAGTCACGTGGAGATAGAAGCTCATTAGGGTGATTATAACTGTTTAACTAAGCTTCATACTGGCTAAACATAAAACAGATGGACGTTAGCTTACAATAATAGAAATAATCTTATTAAAATAGTTTGTCTTTTTGGATTCTTCTTTAAATGAACAGCTAATAATAGAAAGACATTTTTATGGCCTTGATTTGAGCACAACAGTAAGGAAAATTAAATAAGAACTTATAATCATCAAATTACAATCCAATTTTCAGGGCTTGCTATTTTTTAATTGCATTCTGACTTTCTTGATTCCTAAGACAAACTGGTTTTGACGAGTTCACAATGTGGCTTGTATTGTTCATTTGACTCCTAATGGATGAGCTCTTACCATCAGAGAGATGCGTGTTCATCAAAGATTCAAGGTTTATAATACCCACTCACTCTTCAGAGAAGTGTGTCTCAAGCTCTGTCTAAAGTGCTACACCACTGGCATTCAAATATAATGGTTTTGATAGAAATGAAAAACTCACATTTAAATTTAAAAATGCACAGAAATGGAAACTTTGGTATTTCTTGATTATTTCAAAGCTCATTCTTCCCCTTGACTCCTACCTCACTTATGTGTCTATGAAGCTTTGCAATCTATTAGAGTGTTCAAAAGAAAAAACCTTTTAATCTTTGCTAATGCCAAAAAGGCTTACTCCGTTCAACATCACAACATCATTAGTTACCTACTATTTCTGCAGAAAATCTCAGAAAGAATCATTTCGGCGTCTGTTTTTCAGTCTTTTTAGGTAAGCCTGATATTTATTTAAATGTCATGAATCTTAAACCCACGTTCAAATTGTATGATCTATCTCAGTTTGAGGCTTTCATTTAGGTAAGTATATTTGTGTATGTTGGTAAAGCAATACATTTAAGTGGAAAACTGCTTGAGATTTAAACAAAATAATAACAGTATGCTAAGTTTCCTTTCAAATATTTGATATGCATTTCATGCTATTTCATCTCTTCAACAATGTATGCTTTGTTACTAGTGTGATAGCTATTTCATTATAGGTATACCACAATTGTTCAAAATATTCTAGGCCTTAATTGAGTTGTCAGGTCCATGAATAAAAATAAATACTTGTCACTTAAATGTAGCATTTCAGAAAAAAAAAGAAAGAAAGAAAAACTATGGAAAACATTGAATTTGGGAATTGTAGTTTTTTCTCTCTTTAAATTTATACTTTCCTGTGCTTATCGCCTATTCTTTTTCCATTTCACTTAGAGAATTAAAAGATGTAGTTCCATCTTCTTTTTCCTTCTCCCTGTACTTCCACATTACCCATAAATGTCAGGCTTCTGTTATTTAAAATCCAGAATAAATGTTCTATTTCAAGGTCATATATTAATCGGCTACATGAGAACAATTAAGCTTGCGTGAATCAATTTATAAGGTGACTAAGAGAGTGGTATCAAAATCACGGATTATTATTGGTAGCAGTGATGCTTTAAGTACATTTGACACAAAGTAAAAGCTACAGATGACAGGCTCACATTTCTATTTGCAATGTATCTGTGTGCAGATGAGCACTTCAGTTAGAAAACATCTCTCTAAAGTATTTTGTGAGTTAAAAGATAACACTACTTTCTACATGCTTGTATTGTTGAAATTCTACATTGAACATATTTGTACAAAGTGGTAAGAGGTAAGTCATGGGGTTTGGGAACATCCAGGAAACCCCACCAGCTGAAAAAGAGAATATAGAGAAGTAGTAATGATTTAGTGAAATCACTAATAGTCATTGAATATCATTGAATGTATATGTTATAGTCATATCACTCAGCCAAACACAAACATATTTGAAAGATTGATCACCCTTGACTTTGAAGCCTCCAAAAAGGAAAGACATAATATCTTGCCTAAAAGATTAGAAGATATATAAATAGGTTTATATGCTTATGATACATGACTAATTTTTAATTTTACCAATAGTTAACCAAAATAATTATTATATGGCATGGCATTTCTAATAAGATAGAATATTTGTATCATCCACAGACATTGATTAATGCCTTTTCTTATATAACATAAAACAGTGAAATCAGCTTCTACGAGGCTTGGACACACATCCTTTATTAAGAATGTGACTGGTCTTTAACACTGCTTCATATCTATCCATGATCAATAATGTTGTCACTCACTGTCTTATGAATGGAGAAGATAGGAGATGCCAATGTCTGATTCATTATTTATAATATAACAGAAAAATGGAATCTGTTTCAACTGCTGTAAGGAACAAAGAAGATTGACCAAAATGGATTCTAGTACATGCTCAGACGACTATTACATAAAATCCTTGAGAACTCTTCCCTTAGTTTTGAAAGAGGGCTCTGGCTATAATTTACTGGAAAGTATGCATGAATTATCATTGTATAGAAAAGATGTCTCTGATTATTCAAGAATGTGTTTTCTATACAAAAATCTCATAGATATGTGCAATCTATGAAACATTACTTCCAATTTCATAATATACTTTGACTTCTCTGCACAACAATATAAGCAATTTATTTAACTTCTTCCAAACCATGACTAGCTTAGTAGGTATGGAAAGGAGAATCTCCTCATTACTTTTTCATTGTTTTTCTAATGAACAAAGTATCATTTACACCCATTGTTTACCTTACAATTACATTACAGAAATCGAACTCAATATAAGAAAAATATATTTCAAATATATTTTTGGACAACAGTGATATTTACCTACATAAATTAAAAACCCTTAAAGAAATATAGGTGCTCCTTTGTGTAAACTGAACTTATTGATTTAGAAAATATTAATGGCTTTCAGTGACTGAATTTGAATAACTACTCAGAATATAGCCTCACAATAATTCTGTTGATAGTTTCATGCATTGATTAAATAGTGGAGCTACATTTTCCACCATAAACAATGATTTAGAAGTAAGGACATACGTAACAAAATGGCTTATTGTTTAGAATTGCTGAACTTTGAAATGATACAAGCAGTTTAAAAATATTTCTACAATTTTATGATAAGCTTAGTCATTGATCAAAAGAAATGCAAGCTTGTAAGTCACGTTCCTTTTTTCAGGGAATTACAATGTGAATAGCAAAATGATATTCTCCCAGGATATGGTAATGATGAAAATAAAAGTGGCTTTTCCATTGACCATGAATTCTTAGCACTAAAATGATGGGACTGTGCTTATGGTGGCACCTGCTTGGTAATTATAATTCAAATACCTTTAAAGCCAGCATTCAAAAGCTGGTGTGATAGTTTATAGAAACAAATATATAAGAGGAAAATGTATACTTTAAAAGTTAAAAGTCAATCATGAAAATGGCAAATTATTAATTATACCACTCTGCCACTCTAAAGCAAAATTCTGTTTGGTGTAAACTTTTTGAGCGTCAATCTGGGCAGCTTCAATACATATCTTTTTTATTCGTGCTATGATCATGATCACACAGTTCCTCAAACACTCTGGATTGTTTCACAGCTCTCTACTAATACAGTAAGTCACCAATGTTTCTGCAGATGCCTGTATCTACAGTACTCTCTCTATTGTACCAGAAGCAGCGTATAGAAACTAATAATAATTCAAAATGTGTGGAATATTTGGAGAGGCATTCTTACTTATTAAAGAGCAGCAACAATTGCTTTTTATGTATTTAAACATTTGCTTTAGAACACATTTAAAAGGAATCAGAAATAAATGGTTTTCCTCTCTCTCCCTCTCCCTTTCCTTCCCCAACCACACACTTTCCTTCCACCCAACCCTTTCCTTCTCCTTTTCCCTCTTTCATAGAAAAATGCTTTTCTATGAAAACGTATGGTAGAATAAAATCTGATAAAACAAAATAAAGATTATAAACTGGGCATTGTTTACATAAACCACAAACTTTGTCATTATCTAATGATATTAAAGAATTGTAGAAATATCTAAATATATTTTCAGGAGCCATATTTCACTCTATAGCTACTCTTGTTTATAATTTACATGACTTTTCCACTATGATGATAAAATACAATATTTATCCTCAAATCTATGGATCATAAAAACTGAATTATTTACTACATGATATTTTAAGAGAAAATGTTGGCTTGAGTAAATAAAAGGAGATCCACCTTAGAAATTGAGACTACCATTTATAGATGTTAAAATTTGCCCTCTCCTTTCTGTCCCTACTCTAAGACTTAGGATTCTCAACAGCATGGGTTTGGTTTTCATATTAGTGTTGAGAAAGAAATACAGGTGTGATGGATTGTTATGTTTAATTACCACACTACTCCTTCCTTTGTAATTATCTGCTCAGTAAGGGAGGTGTGAAAAGGAAATTTTAGTTATTATGGAGACATTAAAAATCCATAAGTGATAGTCAGATGAAGCATTTCACCTAAGAAGCAACTATGAGACCACACTATTTTCCCTCCATTTACATTACTTATTGTAGAACCTTAACATTTTTATTAATTGTGAGAACTTGTGCTTCACAGGGAATATGTTGGTCCTTCAAGTGCATGCTTCACTCACTGCAACCAAAGAATCATTCAGAAAGAACTGTTACAGTCTACAGAAGTAGCTTTTAGAAATTTACAACATTATATTGAATTACTTGCATAGAAGACATCAGCATGCCATTATTTTAAATTCTGTGGTTAGAAATGTTACTTATACTTACTTCTGTTTGTATCTATAAAAATGATTAATTTGACTAGCTCTTAAAAGTTTTTCCTCTCTTGATTAGAATATCTACAAATATAGAACATTTAATAAAATATCACACTTCATTTGTCATATGGGACAAAGTGTATATATTTAATATCAATAAATCTTTTATCATTTTTTTAGTTTTGAAATATATTCATAGTCATAATTCAGAGTCTCTATTTTTATGAACTTTATTTACTAGAGAATTGTTAATGAATTATATTAGTGAATAGATACTAAGTGAAAACCTTGTGATTGAGTGACTAAGAGTAGTTATGAAGTTAATAATTAGGTAATTGAGTAGAAAATGTATCTACTTCAATTAGGAAAGATAATTAGTTACATTCATAATTATGTATATTCCTAATACATTCATCTTCCTAAGGGATTATTGGAAGAACAAATAAGATTTTGACAATGGAAAAAGAGAGGAAGTATGAGAAATTTGGCTTAAGAGTGAAATATAAACTTAACATAAGGAGGTAAACTTGAACACTCTTAAAGCTGAAATCAGTTTCTAGGAGGTTCTTACTCAGTTTTAGATTTCAACTGTACAGATTAACAAAAGCAGATTGCTCTCAGTTGCTGTTTGGTGACCATTAGAAAACTAGCTTCAATGTGTCAACTGAGTTGAATGGGTGATCATATCCTGGTATATTGAATCTATCATGGATATGTATTCTTACTGATTGCCTCTGGCAGGGTGAGAGACACTAAGTGCAACTGAATTTATATTATCCAATAATTTATATTATTGGATATAAAGGTCTACTGTGTAATGGAAAATATATCTTTGCCATTTCTAGTCCAGTGTTGTTCTTCATGATCCAAATGTGAGTATTATTTTCTGCACTGGTTCATTTGGCTAGGAGGTGATTTGTGATATAAGAGTGAATTGACTTATAGCATGCCCTTTGCTCTCAAATAATGCAAGTCAGATGGTGCTTTGTGTGACTAAAACAATGTGTATAGCACTCAGAAGGCTGCTTGGAGGTCATATGATATGACCCCAGTATTGCGATTCTAAAACTCATAAAAATTATACAAGTAGAGAAATTTTCTACCTAACACTAGGCTATAAATTTTAGTACAACATTCATCATGGAATACCACCACTTTTTTATCTTTTCCACAATATTAGGTTTGATATCATGTTTTCCAGATGATTAATGTAGCTGTCTCTTAGGTGTTCTATCTGTCACCCTTTGACCAGTTGCCCCAAGCAGATACACCACATATTTTTACAATATCTTGTTTTTAATCTTGTTAATAGCCTGTATACATCTGCCAGAAAAAATGTTATTTTCATTTGGATGTCTTCCCAAGAAACAGCTCTAGCCACATAAAAGATAAGAGCAATTTAATTTTGCCAGTATAAATTAAACTTGGACAGATCTTGATAAAATATCTTGTTATAGGTTTTTTTTCAATCAGGAGAAAAACTTCTTCCCAAAACTAAATTAGTTTGCTCTATTAGATATTTTCAAATTTTAGAAAAAATCTGTATAAATTTAACTTATATTCTCCTGATATAATTGTTGTATCAAATTCATACTGCCTCTATCTGCTAACCTAAGCCTAGTCCTGGGAGCATCTAGCCTCCATACAATCTAATTTCAGCCCAGAATGTTTTCAGACTCTGAGACTTGCCATTGAATAGGCTCACTGTTCCCTATATCTTTATGAACTCTGGCTGGCTTATTCAAAAAAGCTGTTGTAGCTCAAATGCCTCTCCAAGTTGACTGATTCATCCTCACTTCTAAGACTCTCCTGAATAGCTGTGCTTGGACTCCAACTACCTCTGGCAGTCTGTTCTGCCCTTCTGGCTTCTTCTCATTTTCTGTCTCCTCAATCTTCACTTGTGTCTAGCTTATTCTCTGTACAACTGTCCCAGAAAAACTGGCTTTTTCTCTCTGCACTGCCTGTTCTTAAGGCCTCACTTTGTTCTCTCTTCTCGTGAAACTTGGACATATTCTCTTCTGTCAAATCTTTCTCTGATTTATCACTTTGTCTCCCACTCAATTAGACAGCTCCTTCAATCATCTGTGCTTTCTTCTACAAGGTAACTGTACCCTCATTGTTTGGGATTAAAGATGTGTATCAAGGGTGTGTTGCATTCAAGACTAAAGCATTAAAGGTGTGTGGGAAGGCTGAGGCATGTCACAACTTTTTCTTTTAAATTTTTTTCCAACTCTCAGAAATATATTATAGGGCATGCCACATGCTAAGAAAGTAGTTTTTCACTGAACTACATGCACAAGTCTATATAACAAAAATTAATCAATAATGATCTCTACATTTATCATTATAATATAGATTAAACTACACTAAAGTTTACTACTATGGGTCTATATTTTGTGTAAACAACAAAACCAAAAATTTGGGGTGTGGGATGTAAAGCAAAAATCAGACTAGGTAAGAGGTAACCATCAGTGTATTCTCCCATGGAGAAGATTATTTTTCCTTCTTTTGACATTAGTTCTTTGTCTGGATTTAAGGTCAATTTAGCTTTTCTCATCTGAATTAACAAGTCTACAAAAGGCACCCACACTCAGGCCATGATGAAGTACCCATAGTGATAAGACTTTATGTAGCTTTTTACATTTTTAGGAAATACAATCTCACTGCAAATGCCATGTTCTTTTACATGGGACAGTTTGAATGAAAGCAAGAGTGGGAGGATGATATAATTAGATAAAATCTCTAAAATTAACAAAACATTAATAGTAAGAGGTGTATGCAAACCACGTACAGGAAGGATGATTTTATATTTATATTTTTGTATATCTATATATCTGTATATCTATTTATCTATCTATATCTATTTATCTATCTATAGCTATAGCTATAAATATAAATATACATATCTATCTATATATCTATATCTATCTATCTATATATCTGTATATATCTATATATCTCTTTATATATCTCTCTATATCTCTCTATATCTCTTATATCTCTCTTTATCTCTCTATATCTCTCTATATCTCTCTATATCTATATATCTATATATAGATATATATCTATATATCATCTATATATCTATATATCTACATATCTACATATCTATGTATCTAGCTATATATCATCTATATATCTATATATTTCTATATATCAATCTATATAATTATTAAGACAGATTATTAAGAAATGACACCTTAAGAAATGACACAGTGTAACTTTCAATGAAAATAGAAGGTAACTTTTGCTGACCATGAAACAATACTTTGCTCTTAAATATATAAATATATTGAACTAGGAAATCTGCTTTGATAAATTATTGTATGAAAACAGGAAGGATCAGAAATGTGTGTGTGTGTGTTTGTGTGTATGTGTGTGTGCCTGCGTGCATACACTAGCGTGCTTGCAAAGGAC
This sequence comes from Grammomys surdaster, assembly GCF_004785775.1. NCBI lineage: Eukaryota > Metazoa > Chordata > Mammalia > Rodentia > Muridae > Grammomys > Grammomys surdaster. Next base: position 15,465,333 of record NW_021604622.1, read on the forward strand.
TGAAGGAAAAAGATAACATAAGATATAAGCTGTAACTTTAGTATAATCATCACATCCCTGATTAGTACTTTATCATGTCTGTGTGAAAAATATTAACACCCTGGTTCATTAATCACTCAGCACTTTGATGAGTATTGTCCTTGTCACTTTATAGTCAGGATTAGACTGTGGAGTGATATAGAAATTCTTAAATTTGTCACAAGTAAGTCTTGAGATCATAGCATTGAGGTCTAAGGCTAAGTCCCTCTGGTTACACAGCTAGAATAGCAACTACCCTGAAACACAGATGTACCTGCATAGGCAGGAAATTGTCTCACAGTGCATAATATGCTTTCTGACAGATCAAGTATGTTACTGGAGAGGTCAGCCTGCTCCCAAATGGTAGAGCTGGTGATAAAATTTCTGGAAAGTCGTGTAGTGCCACACATATTAATCCTCATGATGAGTGCTTCAAAGAACTATAAAGATGAATTTTAAATGGATTTAACTTACAATATGTTAATTCAATCCCTGAAGAACAACACTGCAATTATGAAATTATTAGATTGATAAAGACTGATGTCATTTCTATTTCACTGTAAGCAAAGAGCTTTAAACAGTAAGATTTATGTCATAATACTCCAAATATATCTGGTTAAATTAGAAATGCATATTAGAACTTTTAACAAGCTATTTTTTACTTTCATGGAATGATATTTTTTAAAATAATATTTTCTCAAATGAAACAAAGAGAATAAAATAAAGTAATGCATGCATTACAAGAAGTCTATCTTCAAGTTTTTATAAAAATACATAGTAATGTGTAATTCTTTTTGTGATGTAAAAGAGGATGAATAGAGTGGTTTATTTCTAAAAAAAATCTAAAGTACTTCAAATCCTCCACTTGAAATCTGATATTATTTTGTTAAAAGATGGCTTACCAATTTTGTAATGAAAATTTAAAACAAACTTTGAGAAAAATTAACCCTTTTTTATTTATCTCAGGAAAAAAATTCCATATCCCTGAAAATAAAGTTATATATAAAACAATAAATGGTTTATCATTTGTCAACAAAAGTTTTGAATAATTTACTGATTTTTAATAAGAAAAATATCTTGGAAGTCAAAACAGCATAAATAAAATTTCTTATTTTCTTGCTTCACTAGAAAGTAAAAAGTAAAACAAATAAGCAGAGATACTGACTCAGGGAATGTATAAAAGTGCCAACATTAATTTCAGGTCTGTGATGCCAAGCAACTAGATAAATAGCTTTTTGAATAGAACAAAGAGAGGGCTGGATGTCACAGGTGAGCATTTCTAAGGAAATTGGTAATAGAGACTGGAAGAAAATAAAATGATTTCTTGAAAAAAAAAAGTAGAGAAAAGACAGAGAGAAAGGAAGAGGAATTAAGAAAAAAGGAGAAAGAAGTAAAGGAGGGAGGGGAGAGAGGAAGAAGACAGCAAAACTCTTCCTCTATCTTCATTGTATACCTTACACAAGATAACAGAAAAAGAATACAGCCAACGGATGAAAATACAAATTAAAAGAGAGCATTGCTGCCTTTACTATGTGCTTTGTCCAGGGAAACATCCTTTTCATAGATTCCTTATCTAACAGAATCGACAAAGAGGCTGTTATCTGTAGGAGATTATGAAGAGAAAAAGTTCAGAATATGATGTTTCAAAGATATCCTGTCTCAGTACCAGTAAGATACTTTATTATAGCTTTGTCTTTAAAGAAGTAAATGAATTGTGTTTGCCCGAATTGCTTAGAATATTTATAAAAGTAAAACCAGGGCAGTGGGAAGAGAAAGAAGACCACTTTCTTTTTTCACAGATGTCGTTTTGACAGAATAGTAGTAAGAGGTAGAATATGAAAGCTTGCATTTCAGAGACCAATTCTTTATGGATCGAATTTTGGAATCACTAATATAACACTCAACAAATATCACTTTACACCTCAACATGATCACGAACTTACAAAATTGTGTTATTCCCGCTACTTTCAAAAGTAAACCATGTGAGGCTATTTCTCATAGTAATTATTGATTTCATAGGTGAACTCAGTTTTCAAAGTTCTACTATTTCCAGACCCTCTGTATAAACTTCCAAGTATAGAGAACGGAGTGGAATTTCTGCCACTGTGTGGAATATGCTACAGGAAAGTGTTTGAAATTGTCAAAGGAAGTTAAGACTAAATTAAATTCTAAGTGTCTGTGGCTTAGCAGAGTGCTGATTGATACAGGTGAACTGAAGTTGTAACAGAAAACATCTTTGGAATATAGTTTAAAACTGTTTATCCGCTGAGATGTATGATAACTTTATCTAGATCTTACTAGAAAACTGTAGTACAACTAGGTTAGGCAATGAATTTCTGCATTTGCTTAGTTAAATGATACATCTCTGTGCACACTTTCAGTGAATAAGGGACATACATAAAATTAATGCAATAAGGAGCTCATAATATATCAAATTTCAAGTAAGCAAAACACAGGATATTGAACATTAATGGTGTAACTCCAGATACACATGTACTACAAAAATGGATTTTCCCAACACTTCAGCATCTGCAGCTTTTGAAAGGTATGTAAGGAAAGACATGTCAGAAGGATGTGCCCTATGTATACAATAGTGATTTTTGACTTTTGAAGAAACTTGCTCATCATTTCGTCAATATGGGAATCTGGATATACTATACAAAGGAAGCGTGTTTTCAAGGAACAGTTGTGAAGTCCATTTGATGTCTTTAAAAAAATGGCTAAAACTTGAAAGAATGTGAAGAGATGCTCCGAAAAGTTTTGACAAAGGCAGAGAAAAGATGTAGAAGTGTCAAACTCCTACCGCACAAATGTGTGTAAAGGCCAGGTTTGTATTTTGTGGGAAGAAATATTTTTTTTTAAATTGAAGCAATCTTCAAGACAAAATAATGGTCAGATGCTCATAGGTTTCCTCAGGTATGTGCACAGGGTTGTTGGAGACACATTATATGGAGAGAGGTAGGCACGCCTCTCCTTAAGTATGTATAAATTACGTTTACACATTGATAGACTTCCCTGATATGAACGTGATACTAAACAAGCACTGAGTTTGTGAAGACCTTGACATAGTCCTTAGGGATTCAAAGACAATAGATAATTGGTCTGGAAACCTCATTGTCGACTTGACACAATTGTGAGTTATCAGGCAAGAAAGAACTTGAATAGAAAAAAATCTCATTGTAAAATTAGATGTAAGAAACTTTGTGGGTGTTTGGGGACGGGGAGGTCTTGAGTAATGGTTGATGTGAGATGACCCAAACCATGGTGGGTTGTGCTACCCTATCAGACTCTATTGGATGGTATAAAATAGCAAGTTGACCAAGGACTAGAGAACTGTTGATAAAGAAATGTTCCTCCATGGCCTCGGCTTCAAGTCTTACCTCCAGGTTCCTGCCTTCAATTCTTATCTTAACTTCTTTCCTGCTGTGAGAGGAAATAAAGCCTTGACTCCTACAATTGATCCCAGTTACGGTGTTTGTCACAAGAATAGAAAACAGACCAGACTGTAAACTTACAACAGAGTATGAGCTACTGCTGTGGCTGATTTAACCTTGTTGATTTTGCTAGTATTATACAATTGTTTATAAATTTAGGTACTCAGAGCTCATTGAACTAATTTGTCGGGACTTAGAAAAGTAATGTTGAGAAAGTTGCTGACACTGGGAGACAGAATTGCTGATCTTTGGTACCAGGAAAGGCAAAGAGAGACCATTGGTGAAGGAGCAGCTTTAGTTACAGTGGAAACCCAAGTATATTGGAGATATCAGGACCATAGATATAAGCAAAGACAGTGCTAGGTGTAGCATGAATATAGCCTAAGCCAACACACACACACACACACACACACACACACACACACGCACTTACATACACACAAAAGCAAGCTGTATGTTTAGAGTCTAAGAAATTATAGTTGTCAACACACTTTTGGAATCTAAAACATCATAAGTAAGAGAGAATCTTAGACTTTTCACACTGACCTATGCAGTCTATTAGAATTTGTGTTTGTTAGGCATTATTTGCAACTGTGTGCTCATCCATCATAGAATAAGAAGTAAGTTGGCTTTTGTCATTTTTTTGTCATCATCTCATCTTGTGTTGTTTTTGTTATTGTTTTTAAAATCTATTGTTTATAGAATCCTAGAGTTGAGAAATGGACAGTTTTAAACAGATGCTGAATATTTTAAGGAGATGGAACTTTTAGAATATTAAACAATTGTAAGTACTGTGTTAATATTTAAATTATTCTATGATTCAATTTGTGATATTCACATAAAATCTTGGGGGATCAACACGAAAAGGAATGTTATGATTTAGTAGTGAGGTTATATATGTATGTCAAAGAGACAAAGCGTTGGATGTGTTGCTTAGGGTTTATTTGTAGTTTATTTCAGATATTTTGTTTGTTGGTTTGTTGTTTTTTGTCAACTTGACAAAAGCAAGAGTAACCTGGGAAGAGTGAACCTGAGTTGAGAAAATGCTTCCATAAGGTTGGCATGTAGACTTATATGTGAAGGCAGGTTCTTTATTCGTGAGTGATATGGGATATCAGAACCAACTGTGAGTGTTACCACGTCTATCCAGTTGGCACACCACCACGTTAAAAAATCCTGTGTGATCCAAACATGGAGAGCGAGCAAGCGAGCAGTGTTCTTTCATGCTCTGCTTTAACTCTTGCCTCCAGAAACCTGCATTCACTCTCTGATTGGCACCTTGCCAAGTCTCTTCACCATGACTTCTTTTATGATCCAATATATACTGTAAGATATATAAACTCTTGACTTCCTCAAGTTGCTTTTGGCCATAGTGTTTATCAGAGCAATCTAGGGCAGTGGTATTAAATTTGAGAATAAAAATTATGAAGTTATTTGCATAGCTATTAGTACACGAAAGGAGATAATCAAATGGACAAATAAAGACAAACTTAGAATGCTTTATAATTAGATGTGGTGAATGAGGAAGGGGGAGGAAGCATAAGACTCATAAAGGTGTCTTAAAGTATTTGGTGCTAGTAAGAAAATAGTGAAGTGTTTAGTCAATAAAAATAATTTTTACATTTTATTGTATAAGAGATATTAAGCTCTAGCAACTAAAGTGATATTAGTAATAAACATCAGCCCTTATTAGCGTGTAGATAGTAATGCCAGACTATGTTTGTAATAATACAAGTCAGGGATCTTTTATTCATGAATTCAATGAGGAAAACTAAGAATTTGTTGACAATAATTGAATCTATTTTCAAACAATAAGTTTATGCAGATTAATCTAGAAGTTATTGAAGCATAATTATAAACAAACTATAAACTGCATACTTTATAATGTAAAACTTATAAATAATGCAAAATATAATAGCTTCTGTTTGGAATATTAACAGATCTGTCTTTCTCTATGATATACAGATGTTCAATACTATGTATACTCATGTATACTATCTATAATAATTCAGTTGTTAGTCTCACTATTTTTTCATGGTCTCTGTTATTATTTGGAAAATATTCTTTCTTCTATCTATCCCTATGGCTCTGATTCCTCCTTCTTCATTCTTGTAAACATTCAGTAGTTTTAATTTTAGAAAACAATAATATATGAATATTTAATGTTGAATGCTGATGGAGATGATGGGATTTTTTAGACATGTTTTGTTTTATAATTACAAATTCCTAACAAGTTTTGGAGTAGTGTTTAGGTCTGGAGATAAGAGATTTGAAAGTGAATACCTCATACGAGTAAATTAAAACCTAAACGCAACACAAGTATCTACATGGCAGTGGGACTGAGTTTTAAAATCAACCAGAATGGTTCTAGAAGAATTTTAATTCAACCACATGGCTGCTCTGGCAAGGGATCACATTCAAAGACTATTTAGGTCTATGTGATCTGACAAGAATGCAGACTTTCCCTGGCTTATGATATGATCTGACTGAGTTCACAATTTAATCCCTAACAATGAAGGTAAGATTAGTTTGTAAAAGGAAGCCGCCATGTTTAAAAGTGATGTCTAAATGAGAGGCAGACAAAGTGATGAATCAGAGAAAAATTTGACAGAATGAGCCAGAAATAGGATGTGCCCAGCTCCCATGAGAACAAACAGGAAAGAGACGCTACTTTAGAGTATAGCAGAGAGAAAATATCAGCCTGTTGGCAGTCAGTGCAATGAGTGTAATACAGTTGAATTCAGTTCAGTGTGGTTCAGTACAGTCAGTGCAGTTTAGTTTGTGGAATTAGAGGCAGTTTTTTCAAGCAGAGCAAATCAGTGAGAAGCCAAGAGAAGTCAAAATGAATCAATCTGCATGGAGAGGAGTTTTGAACCAGAACAACTGAGTTGAACAATCCAGCAGGAGTTCAGAAAGAACTAGAAAATGTGAGCTTATTCAACAGTAAGCCTCTAAGACAACAATTATATCATGCAAATAAAAGATACTTTAACAACTGATGGGCACAAGATTTTATTTATTAATAGATTGATTAATAGTAACAAAAATTTGTGTGAAGGAGGAGAAGCCATTATATTTCAAACAGGTGTATCTAACATGTAACATATAGATGAAAATGTAAAAGAATAAAAAGAATATTAAAGGAGAATATGAAGTAAAATTTGGTCAACCTTAAGCAAACTATGATATCCATAGCAAAGTTATAAAAATATCCACTATATACAAGTGGATAATTATAATTTATAATTAAAAATCATATATTGAACATCTTGCAACTTAAAACATCTTCACGTAAATGGAGATCAATTTGGAAAACAATGGAGAAATACCGAAAAAAGAGCCAGGGAATAGTTTGTCAGAGTGTGAGATATGTTTGTTCAATGCACTATAGATTCTGAGTGTCAGGAGATTGAGGCTTCTTACATGTTGGATTCCGTTATGCAGAAACATGTGTGGAGTGCACCTGAGGAGAGCACGTTTCTATGATTTAGAATTAAAGGTGTTTGGTGAAAAGCCAGTAAACATTTCAAAGTCAGCAATGAACAGCTGTTCCTTAAGAGACCCTCAAATATTCTCATTCAGTGTCTTAATATTCTAATTAGGTTGAGTGTGTGTGTGTGTGTGTGTGTGTGTGTATGTGTGTGTGTGTGTGTGTGTGTGTGAGAGAGAGAGAGAGAGAGAGAGAGAGAGAGAGAGAGAGAGAAAGGAGTTTGTGTATGTATGTGTGAAAAGTGTATGAATGAGTGAGTTTAGCTGCTTATATGAGCAGAAGATAGCCTCTGGTCTCTAGGGCTGGAGGTACAGGAAGTTATTTGCCACACATTGGAGTGATGAACAGGAACTACTGTCTTCAGGGAGAACTAAAATCACACTTAATGGAAAAACCATTACTCCAGCCTTTCTTTTATTTTAAAGGAAACATAATTACAATGGGCCCACTTTGATAAAATAGGATATTATTACCTCTAAATTTCTTATTTTGTTGTCTATAATGTATTTATTTATTTTTCTCTGAAAATAGATTATTCTCATACAATATATCCCAACCACAGTTTCCCCTCCCTCCACTCCTCTTATTTCCCTCCCACCTCACCTTTCCCAAAGATCCACTCCCCTTCCATTTCCTCTTCAGAAAAGTGCAGCCTCCAACAGCCTACAGCCAAACAAAACAAAACGAAGTACAAGAATATAAGAATTTCATAGTGAGTAGCATTAGTACATAATGTTTAATTCTTCCTCTCCTCCAACGTATATATTGCCCCTCAGATTTCTTAATTCTATAATTCTCTCTCCTCTCTCTCTCCCATTCTCTCTCTCTCTCCCATTCTCTCTCTCTCCCATTCTCTTTCTCTCTCTCCCATTCCTCTCTCTCTCTCTCTCTCTCTCTCTCTCTCTCTCTCTCTCTCTCTCTCCCTCTCTCTCTCTCTCTCTCTCTCACACACACACACACACACACTAATAACACACCATCTACTAGTTCCTCCTTTTTACTAAATCAGCAAAATCACTCAGCATTCTCCATCAAATATTCAAATGTACTAAAGATTCAAGACATTTTAAGAACTTATCTGAAGAGACAGTAACCTACCTAATTTCCTAGGTTTTGATTTTCAAGTTGGAGTTTGAGGCATTTTTCTAATACATTCTGTGTAAATACATGATTTATTGTTTTCCTTTTTCAGTTTCCTTATTTCTATTTTTATTTGATTATGCTAAATCTGTAGGTGATGATTGTCCATAAATGTTAACATAATTCTCTTTTACTTTTAATCTATTTTTTTCTTTAGATAAGGAAAACACAAAATTACATTAGATTAGGAGCAATCACTGTATGAGATCAAGGCAAGGAGTTATAACAAAGTTGTCCACTTTGGTTTTTGACTGGGACAAAAAGTTTACAAAAGGCTTATTATTAAATGTATTTTCGCCGGGCAGTGGTGGCGCACGCCTTTAATCCCAGCACTTGGGAGGCAGAGGCAGGTGAATTTCTGAGTTCGAGGCCGGACTGGTCTACAGAGTGAGTTCCAGGACAGCCAGGGCTGCACAGAGAAACCCTGTCTCAAAAAAAAAAAAAATGTATTTTCATGTGAAATCTTAATAAAAAGAAATGTATTGCTGCCTTAAGACACCCATCAGAGCTTCATTAAATCTCCCTTCTCCTAAACATTAGCAGTGTTTTCTATTTCCAGATGGCAAAGGCACATCTCTAACACACATAAAACTCATTAGCATTGGCAGGACTCTAAAATCAGAGTAATCACTTTAAAAAGAAAAAAAATAATATACCCATTCCAAAAACAGAACCACCCAATTCACTAATCACTAGACATACTTAAAGTTTTCTGAAAGACTTGAGACTCCTGACTGTCACAATGATCTTTTATATGTCCTCAAATTGTAATTGTCTTCATTATCACACTTAAAATAATTTTTGTTGTAGTTTTGCTAACTTCATGTAATTGTATGGTGGAAATGACAAACATAAAACCCTCCACTAAATTCCTCTCTTCTTCAGCATTTTATATGGTCCTTGACATTAAATCACTATGTGAAGCTGCTTTTTTGTTAAGGCTTATGGTAAGGCTCAAAAAATTAATATCTGGCTTCTGTAAGAATATGTTCATCAATTGATTTAAAATGAGCTGCAGAGAACTGCATTTCCATTATATTGTATTTCACTAATCAGATCTGCTTTTGCGTTTTGTTTTTTACTTCCACAAATGGAGAGCAGGAGCCAGCTAATGGCCTTTATATGTCAGTGCCAGTTGCATGTACCCAAGAGTCAGTTGTTGTTTCTAGCTTAACCTTAATCAATAGGAGTGGTAGATACTCAGAAGCAATCAATAAATGTCTGTAGATTCAGAAGGAAATGCTCACACAACATTAATGAATTCTGGCAGCTGACATTTGTACAGTTTGTAGGCTATCATAAATAGAATTTAGACTTGAAAAAGAGCCTAAATTAGCTTTTAGGATTTTTAAAAAAGGTTTCTATATAATATTAAATCAGGTCCAGGTTCTAAACATCTATGGCCAGGGTTTGCTTGACTCATGTGTGTTTGTATGTATTGGAGCAAATATGTATACAAAATTCAAAATAAATTAATATCTTTACAAACTAAAACATTTATCTTCATTCAAATTTAATAGTGAATTGAGGTTAATGTGTTTGCTGTTTTAATTATCATATATAAAACAGTATATACATATATATGTATATATAATACATGCATATAAAATATAAAGTAAGGTGCATAATATACAAAATCTATATGTATACTTATGTGTCTTTACTGTTCTTTATAGCGTTGTATATGTGCAATACAGATATACAGCTATCTATTATAGTTTATATACTCAACAATGCCATAAAAATTAACAAGGCCCAGTGTTTCTATTAAGTATATAAATTAAAAATTCACTTGTCATCTCATGATATCTAATAATCAACACATTTTACCTCATTATGGCACTTGGTTGTGTCTTTGAGTCAGAAGGGAAACCACAGAAGTTTCACTGTATATCAAATCATCTCAGTTTTTCAATATACTCACAAATAAAGAAGTCTGACTATTTAGGCTTTAAAGATGCTCTGGCATGACTATAATATAGGTGAAGAAACAAGACCTATTTATGCAAACTTTATAGTCACTGTTTCTTCTTTCTTAGCACTGGAATATTTCACAATATTCCAGTTACTTATATCTACAGATATGAATTAGACTTTAATATAGTTTCAATAAATTGGGTTTTATTTTTACAAGACAGTTTTCTGGATTGTTTGAAAAATTATAAGTTATTTTTCTCCAGAACCTTTTTCCATAGCTAGAGAAGCTAAGCTGCAGAAGGGCAGGAAAAGATTGATCAATGGCCAATAACACTTATACAGGAACAAGATGATCTGGTATGCTGGTGTAAGGAGGAATGAAGGGAGACTGTGAGATGCTGGTAACAAGATCCTTAAGTGTTATTACCAGAATGACAAAGGTCAGTGAATGTTTCAGTCCTTGAATGACACCTCCTCCATGACAAGGCTTTCCTTTTTCACTTGCTGGAGCCTCTATCTGTAGATAAAAGCAATGATTATGAAGCTTAACACAAAATTACAAAGTGTTTTAAAATTTACACAATAATGATTAATATTTTTATAGATTGATATCTTTAACTTGTAAAATATTATTAAATATATACATTTATCTAAAACTCATTAGATCTAATTAATGTATAAGTTCTTAAATTGTATCAGTTATATAACTATAAAAAATAATAGTGAAAATAATTTTTGGCCTTGGGAGATTAATTCTCTGAGTGAATTGTTTATATTTTCCAATATATATCTATATATCTATATATCTATATCTATATCTATCTATCTATCTATCTATCTATCTATATATATATATATATATATTCTATTCTAGAAAAAATACTAGGAAAATATTGCAACTTTACAAGTTGCAATTTTAATACAGTCTGAAGCAGAAGACAGCAGCAAACTTTATCTTGTCTGGAGGTCTTACTGTAGATTTTTGTTTTAAAAGTCTAGTGTGTATTTTCTTTTTATAGTTGCTTAGAGATATATAATTCATTTCATCAGTTACCTTATAATATAAAACAAAAACAGAAACAGAAAGACTAGGTAGACTCACTCTAAACGAATAGAGAAAATTCTACTTATGAAACAATGCTACAGTCTTAGACTCAACAACCTTTCTAAGGACTGAGATCTTACAGTGAAACAATCTGCTCTAGTAACATTTGACTCAATTTTGCAAAGATAAATTGACTCAATGAAACATCACATGAGATTTTAGTGACTAACCAGATAGAGGCTCCAACATTTGAAGAGGGAAAACATTGTCAGAGAAGAGGTGTCATTCAGGGACTGAAACATTCACTGATCTTTGTCATTCTGGTAATAACACTTAAGGATCCTGATCTCACAATCTCCCTTCATTACTCTTTCTCAGGACTTAATGTATGTCCGCATCTGCTTGCTATTTCTGCCTATAGGTGAAGGTCCAATTTACTATTATTGTTCTGCATCATGACTCCTTACACTGATTTCATTCATTTGTTCTTTCTCTTTGTCAAATAGCCATCATAGTGGCATTAGCTCTATCCATCCAGGAAGATTTTAAGCTGGCCTTCATAATAAAGCTTTCCCTTCTAAAAATGACACATAGATACCAAATTTCACATAATTGTGTCTTTTGAAACATCCATGTTTTCTTCTCAATGAATAATTCTGTTCTGCAACATGATAGCTAAAGATTTTGCTTTCTTTTCAATCCTGGCAATTTGAGATAATGCAAACCCTGGGTTAGGTAATTGCTGCAAACAATTCAAACAGGTGCCTATGTAATTGTGGAGAAAGTGGATCTTGGACAATAGATCTGATTTCCTGCCTTGCCTGATTTGTTCTTGTAATGCTGAGATTATAGGAATATGGACACTTCTTAGAGTCTGTTATTATGGCTACATTTAACTAGAACAGTTGGCAGAAAACACATTTCAACAGCTTCTGCATGTATCCTGGGTTAAAATTGTAGCACACTCTCATTTAAAATATAAAAAATAATTATCAGTAAAATTGTACAAACTGGAGGGAGAGATTATTAATATAGATTTATGGCTGTCATATAATAGTTGTAGCAATAAGAGGTCATGAGGGAAAATGTTGCTGCTTTCCAGACTGGCAGTATGTTCACCACCGACCATATATGACAGAGACACTCAGACACTCATTGGCTGCTCTATGACCCACAGTGAGAAGAGTTTCTCTCTGCTTGTTGTTTCCTTATTACAAGTTACTGGTAAGTAAGGAGGAAGAATTGCTCAAAATCGAATCTGTTGCTACTGATACAGATTATAAAGTCAAGATATACTTTTTCTAGTCATACTCTTGTTTCATTTCTTTTGGCTGGACAGGTTTCTTCTCTGATTGTTAGTAAAACTTTCTGGGATGACTTTATTTTTTAGATTTGAATACAATACAATAAGATAATCTATTTATATATAATATACAGATACATTATACAAATTACGTATGCATATATAATGTGCTTATATTTTTCTATTTAAATATAAACTAATAATTTTCTACTTTTCTTTAATTTTATATATTTCCTTCAAAAAAATTAAGAGTATTAAATTACTGAGTAGGAATTATATTATTTACTACTGTTTTCTTCTCGAGCCCTCCCAACAGCACTCTCAGTCTCATATCCACAGAGAGCTTCTCATTGTTTGATTAATACTAACTATATGTTATAATTATGTACGTATATGCACAAATGGGTAAATACAAGTGGATAAGTCCATGTTTATTTTCTGTGTAGTTTTTCATTTTCTTTTGTTTTTATTAATTCACTTTATATTCTGCTCACTGTCCCACTCCTAATCATGCTTTCCCAAAAGCCTTCCATCATCCTCTACCTTCTTCTCTGAGTGGTTGTGGGCACACCTGGTTGTCACCTCTCTCCCCAACTCTGGCCCTTCAGGTCTCTGATAAGCTAGGTACATCCTTTCCCACTGAAGCCAGACAAGGCACCCCAGATAGAAGAACATATACCACGTACGTATAGGCAACAGCTTTTGGGATAGCCTCCATTCCAGTTGTTCAGAACCCACAAGAGGACCAAGCTGCATATCTACTACATATAACCTGAGAGGCCTAGGTCTAGCCTGTGTATGTTTTTAAAGGTATCATTTTGCCTTAGATGTGTAAGGGGCCTCATCCATGGGAGAGGCTAATCTCCATATTTTAGTATATAATGTTTATATGTTTCTAATTGATTCATTCACAAGTACAGTAAAAAAACAAAATTCATAAAACTTTGTTATCTGCGTTGTAGGAGGAACTACTGTCATCAATTTTCAAATTGTAAATTCATCAAAATAAACACATATAATTGAATGGAATTTTTTTCTCCTTTTTCTTATGCATACCATCCATGAGATTTGTTGAGTAGATAATGGTTTTTGTTGATTTTGTTTTGGTTTGTTTTTAATTCTCCATCATCATAACCAAGCCAATGCATCTTTCATTTGAAGCTAATAATTAATTGATCTAACTAAACATTTCTTGATATATTCCAGTCCAAATATACTTGTGATTCTTAATATTTTTTACTAATTATTATAAGGAAGAAATAAGATGATTGAGTTTTAGGGACAATGAAAAATGAAACACCCTAGGAACTAGGAAGATGGCTCCGTGGTAATAAGTAGTACCTACTCTTCCAGAAGACCCAGCTTTGATCACTAGCATCCACAAAGCAGCTCGGGGCCATTGGTGACTTCACTCTCAGATGATGTGTCACCTTCTCTGACATCCAAGGACAGTCACTGCGCCAACATCTCAGGCACTCGCATATATGCATACAAAACCCTAGTATGTATAAAAACCTAATCTGTAAAACAACGAGAAACACTGAAGTAATATAGCTCTAAGATGTTAATGCACTTACATTTCATACACACAAGTTCAACCTACTTTTCTATATGTTGTTTCATTATTTCTCACTGTTAAAAAGTATGTCGTTTTATTTCAGTTTATTGTCTCTTTAAGAAGGATGTAATGTAACTTTAAATGAGAAAATGAGAATCATATCAGAAATTAAAGATTATTTTCTACTTCTAGTTTATTTTTGTGAACCAGAGAAACAAGGACACTTATATAGTCATGAAAGAGAGGTAGGGAAGAAACTTCGACACAATTCTAATGCTTTATACATGGAAGTCAGAACACTGATATGCAACATATGTAAATGAAACCAGTGTAAACAAGAACCATCTTTTCATATTCCATATTTTTTCTATGATATGTACATGACCTGGGACTCACATGTTGCAGGAGTCCAAACATTGTAGGCTCTTGTCTTAATAGACTGTGTAAAAAGATTTTTACCTGAAGCTCAATATCTACTACTAAAGCTCAGTTTGACCTAAACCTTCATTGTGTCTAAACTTTAATATTTTGTAATTGATCAATCAGCACAGATACCCATATTCATATAAAGATGTCTCTAGAAATAAATGTCCTTATTTATTTATTTATTTATTTATTTATTTATTTATTTTGATTTTTTGAGACTTCATTTTTCTATGTACCTCTGGATATCCTGGACCTTACCTTGTAGACTAGGCTGGCCTTAAACTCACAGAGTTCTGCCTGTCTATGCCTCCTGAGTTCTGGAATTTAAGGAGTGTGCCCGATTGTTTGGTTCCTGTTTCTGTTAGTCTACCCTACATTATACTTACTTATGCCAACCCAGAAAATGAAAGCATAAGCTATGTCCCAATTATTTGAATATATGTCAAAGCTTAGAACAATATTTGATATTTATTCAACATATAACTCTATTTCCCAATTACAAGGTAAATTGAGATCAGGGCAACAAGAACAGCAAACTACAGATTACTGGAATAAACAGAGACAGACTAGGGCATCCTTTTGAAAGTTAACTAATTAAAAAGCAATGACACAAAGAGAAAAGGTGTTTGCAAATGGCATGGAGCAAGAAAGAGCTAGAAGGGGAAGGGGTTTCAGCAAGATTTCTGGGGTGAATAGTTACAGTGAGCAAAATAATAAAGTGGAAATTCAGGCAAGCTTCAATGTGACAATGCTGGCTGAAAATTTTCTATTTTATTGTAAATGTAGTCCAAAGTTATTGAGGAAATAGTGTGGGTGTAATGTCATTATCTTCACAAAACTCTTAATGCTTAGAGTAACTATTGGAAGAGTGGTTAGGGCAGATACAAAGAGATTGGATTATTTCTTTGGGTATGGAATGCAGAGTGACAGATAAAATATATTTATTTACATATAATACAAATGGTATCTGTTTGTAGTATCAGAAGAGAAATACCAAAGATGACTTGTAGGATTTGGTAGTTAGACTAAATCAAAATTTCATAAGATAATGAAGAAAACTATAGAATATCAGAAGAAGGAAAAACATCTTTATGCATTAAAGATCCTTTAAGACTATAAAAATACCATATTTACTTTATAACATTTCATCAGTGTATAATCAGTAGGCACTGCTGAATTGCATGTCTATAGGGAATAGCTACTTACTCCTTATTTAATGACAAAGGTAAATAGCTCAATTGCATTTAGGATTAACCAGTTCAACATAATCTGTACAATTGATCACGCAAAAGGGGTCCTTAACTCACACTGTTATATTTGAGAGCAACTTAATTTTTTTATTCCCGAGTGTGCTGCTATTTTTACTTGCATTCTTTCTTTGGCATGAAGAGACTTCCTTACTTGATAAAATGAGATCTTGGGGAGGATCCCTGAGGAGTCCTTGGTCACAGCTCTCTGGACCATTAACTCAGAAACATTTCACTATGGCCTCTGATGCAGACTTGTTCTGACGTCTACATCAGCACTTCTGAGAAGGTTATTTTAAATTTGACCGTTCTTAGGTAAAGTGTTTCCATTTCCTTTCATCTCCTCTGAGCCCAAAGCCTCCAATTTAGGATGGTTGCTTGACTTTACAATGGTATAACGGCGGTAGGCATTCAGCAGAAACAATTCCTCAAATTTTGAACTTTACTTATTGTCTGAACTAGTCATAGGTAAATGGTTGCTCTACAGAGAGGCTGGACAGTTCTATGCTGCACTAGTTATTGTATCAAAGAAAGAGGCCTGATATAACAGTGTCCTGGGGTTTTAGCTTATGATGTTCATATACTATAGGAATCAAATTCATTTTTTTTTGTTTTGAATTCTTTCTCACATTTCTCGTCTCCCATCTCCCTTTACTGTCTTTCTTTCTTCTAATTTTGGTGATTTTGGAATTGAATTTAGAGCTTTTGCACATAGTACACAAATGTTTTGATATGGAAGCATATTATTAGTTCCTAAAATGTATTTTATTTTTATAATCAATTTATTTATTCACTTTGTATTCCAATATCAGTCTCCCTTCCTCCCAATTACCCACCTCACGGCTGCTTCCCCTCAGTTCTCCCTTTATCCTCTAAGAAAGTGGATGCCTATGTATATAAAACCAATAAAATTTTCAGTTTGCAATGGACTATCAGTAGCCAACCACAAGGACAGGAAAATTATACATATTTACAGCAAATCTTGGAAAAGAGCTTTGCTGAAGCTTCATTTTCAAAACTGTGATTTGTCATATTTTGTACCTGCCAATATGTATGTTTTCCTACTTGAAAGTAGATTTATTTTGCTATGGTATTCCCTATAGGTCATGTTTCTTTGTTAAAAAATTTTAATGATCTACTTACAGTTCTTCCTTTGATAGATCTAATTTCTTGTCTTCTTCCCTTATGTGATAGTATTGACCTGATAAAATGTCATATCACTGAGAATGAGATAGCTGTACTACCCACCCAATAGAAAACTTTTAATTGTTTAATGATTTCATATAGGAGTTAGCAAGGTTTTGAGTGTTGTGAGCAAAATGAATCTTCCCCAATATTACCTCTTAATATCATTGTACCTATTTGAAGACAAAGAATTTAGGTCATAATTATGTTAGTCAAGACATTAAAGTTGGGACTCTAATTGAATTGGAATATGATTCTAAAATGAATGAGAAAATAAAGATTTATATTTCTCTTTCACATACAACCACCAAGAACAGGACAAATATAGTTTAAGAAATAGCCATCTGCAATTCCCTCAATTGAACCAAAGTTGGCTCTCAGCTTGATATGAGATTTCTCCACGGACATTTACCATAGAAAAGTTATTCAATAACATTATTATTTTATTCTCTTTATAAAAGTGTTTTATACATATTATCATATACATTTTCTGGTGTCTCAAAATACATCTGAAATGCAAACCAAATCAACCTATGCTGTAGTCTTGTAGAATTCTTTCCTATTCCAACATATGAACCTATAAAAGGTATCTTTTTTTCTTTCAGTTTCAATGTCATGGATTTTTCTGGCTCAATTGTTAGTGCATTGTTAGTGAGCCAAACACACTGCCCATATTATGTTGCATTGTCCCATACTACCTTTTAGCATTTCCTCAGAAACTGCTTATGTTTAAATGTAGTCAGTCACAGTAGCAGATTATCATCATTCACCACACATGGCTTCATCCACAGAATATAGCATTGAGCCTATTTTAAAGAATAGAGTTTGTCTTAATCATTTTAGCCAGCCAGGATAGACTGGATACATAAAACAATCAGGTCTTTCTTTCGTAGTTATAAAGAATGAAAGAAGAAGACCAGATAGCTTCATTGTTAAGATACCACTAATGGATGTCTTCTGCTGTACATGTGGCTACATGCCTTTTTCCTGTGTGTTTTGGGTGTGTGTGCAAGAACTACATCTTTCTTTCTTGCACGTACCCCGTGCCTCATGACGTCTAACCTTCTGGCCTCATTTTGAAGCTAATTTCTTCCCAAGTGTCTCTCCTACTAGTGTACATTTGTTAGTATTCAACATGTATATTTTGGAAGAATGTAAACAATCAGACAACCTAATATTTATTACAATATTTTTTATTTCATACAGTCAATAAAAAGTGATAATGGTTAACCTTTAGTATCTACACATATATTAACTTCTTTATACTATATCAAAATATAACTTACATGAAGGAAACTATTTTGTCTTTTGTAAAATTATTGTCTTTCATGAAATTGTATTCTCAAATTATAAAATAAAACTGTGACAGTAAAACTGGTAAGTATAATTATGTTAGAAATAGAAGTTGAGTTTTGGGAACACCCTGGATAAAGTAACAACCTCATTTTGAGTCTCTTGTTCTGAACACCCATGCTCCAGTGTCATCCCCTTCCCCACGTCCTGCCTTTTTGTGTTTATAACCCCTGTGTGAATATGTAAAAATTATGATTTGAAAAATCATAATTAAATAATTAATTAATTAAAATAAAAAAAGAAATAGCAGTTGAAGGGTAGACTATATTTTATAGATGTATGATGCAAAAAGATAGTTGGAATACTTGCCATTTATGAGCAATATACTAGGATATACCTAGAACTGCAAAAATGACAAAACAATAATTCATTATTGACATAGAATATTACAAATCTCATTACCAATGTATTCAAATGATATTTTTAGCATTGTGAATAGATATAAATTCTAAGAGAAATGTAGAGTTATTTATGCCTGTAATCCTAATAAGCATAATATGTAAAAACAGAGTCAATAAGATAATATATAAATTGAAAATACATAGTAGTATTTAAGACTTCCTTCTTGTTAAATTTATTTGAAATTGTTTTTCTTTGTACCTGTTTATGTTTTCTAGTGTTAAGTAATTTAAATGGGTTGAGTTTTTCTTCAGAAAACATTTTAAATATATTGTAGTATTGTAGAATTCAAAACAGGAAAAAGATATGTGTCGTGTAGAAATATGATGATAGATAGATAGATAGATAGATAGATAGATAGATAGATAGATGATAGATAAGGTTGACAGGTTGATAGATTATAGACAAGATAGAAGATTGATGGTTAGAGAGATAGGTATATAGAAGATAGTTTAAATTGTAGATGATAGACAGATATGCAAATCATGATATATAGATAAATAATAGGTAAATGCATGGATGGATAGATAGATAGATAGATAGATAGATAGATAGATAGATAGATAGATA
>NW_021604622.1:15484427-15518802 GCF_004785775.1 Grammomys surdaster
ATAGATAGATAGATAGATAGATAGATAGATAGATAGATAGATAGATATGATACATATATAGGTGGGCCACACCAGTGATTTTGACAGGAATTTTGAAACATCCCTGTTTAACACATGATAGCTACCAAGAAAATTCTTCAGCATATATCCCATTCTCAAATGTTGTCAATGATTCACCAACATTAATTAAGATACTAGTATTGTAAAGACAGTTTTTAAAAGTTTATTTGGAAGCTTGGTCTCACTTTGTACAATGTATGTGCATTTTCTCATTCATTCACTCAACATAGAGCTAGAATAACAGTATGTGTATAATAAACTATGAGTAAAATACGAAAGGCATAGCCAATATTAAATTTATATTTTTCTTTTATTTTGACCTATTAGGCATGTCAGTGATATAGCCACACAAAAATTCTTAAATATTTATTTGAACTGCAAATATATTAAATTTTAATGAGTAATATGTATACGGTGTTCTTTATACTAAGCTCCCATAAATCTTTACATAGGTGTGGTACTAATACTTTTAGAATATAAAGAGACAGGAAATAACCTATTAAATCTTTATCTCTTGAAGTAGTTTCTGTTGTAAACTTGAAGAAAGACATGGTAGTTTAATCAAACAAAGCAAACATGTTAATCAGAATGTGCTTACTGCTTACTACTATCTATGGAATAGGATAACCTGACTAGATCCAGTAGGACTGAAAGCAAACCAAAATCTCAGCAGGAAGATTCAAACCAGCTCAGATCACATCATGCATTGCCTTTCAAGTCTTCTCTGTTTGATGGAAGGGAATTTTGTGAGATTGCTTCTCTGATGATGTATAAACACAACATACAAAACAGTGAAATGTTGCATGGATAAAATAATTGTTATAGAGATGAGACTAATTCTATAAATGAAACTGACCAGATCACCTGAGGCCAGCTCACATGTTCAAAACTTAGATTGATCTCTGACTAAATGAGAAGCCAGAAGCAACAGGTGTTATAGTCCTGGTAACACATGTCTTCGTTCCCCACTTCTAGCTGCAGGGGTAGATAGTTGACAAATACCATTTTTTAGATTTAAATATATCTTAATTTAAATAAAATAATATGGCTTATCTCTACTCATTTTCTCCCTAGACCACTTCTTATGCCTCTCTTTCATTCCCTCTCAAACTGATATCCTCTTTTTCTTTTACTATTAGTGTCATTTGTGTAGATGATATACAGACAATAGTATATTAATAAAAGCTGCTAAGTCTTCTTTTTGTTGCAAACATATATATTATATCAAGGCTGTTTACTTTTTTATGGATAACAAATTGGGGCGTACATCTCTAGGAGAGGTGGATGATCCTTCGCTCAGTAGTCACTGGCTGGCTTATAGCTTTTTGTCCAGCTGTTGAACCTGAGGAGATTGAGCCCTTACACATTAGAGGGCATTGATATTGTTATCGATCAAGTCTAGAGAGCAACTCATGATCTAGTCTCAAATGTATTGGGACAATTCCAGAAACTTCTGGTTCACTGACTTCAGAGTCCTATTTTTGGCACCAAATTGATGACCAAGTTTGAGGGTCATCTTAAACTTGACGTTTGAGAGTTAATGGAGGTGGAGCAATCAAAGGAATCAGGAGAACAGGGGAGACCTAAAGGAATAGGTGTCAAGGGAGGGTCAATGAGAGGCTTTGCTTAGTAGATCCTCTGGCCAAAGCAAACTCAGGCCACTCTTGTCCTTGTCAGATTATGTTTGTAATGGTGCGTTGCAGTGTGGGGTAGAAGATGAAAGTGTTCCTTTAACAGAGGCAAAGAATGATGCTAAAGGATTATGATGCATTTTGTCTATTTTTTCTTTAATGGAAACAGATATAGAATGGTACTGAAGCAGCCTAGAACAAAATATTATACAAATGTAATACATGTTTTACTATGATTTTTATATCTGTCATGAAATGGATGTTTCCTTTAGTTATGACAATGCTATAATGGCATGTCAATAATTTGAATTCTCTGTGAGCTGAAAGTTTTTTCTTCTTAGACAAGCCAAAATGAGTAAAGTTGGGATTGGAGAAAATCAATGTTGCTCTGAACATTTTGCCTATATTGAGTGAAGTTATTTGTGCTTGCTTGTTTTGTGGTTTGCTTCTATAACCAGAACTGTGGTTTTGCTAGGGTAGGAATTCTGATCTAAATAATCCCCCTGTCACAGTCTCCTAATAATCTCATGCACAGCCAGTTTGATAAAAAAAAAGTATCTTTCACAAATAATTCTGTAAAGAACAGGAGGAAAGAAAAGTCTATATGTTTTTGCCATTAAAAACAATTGCTTATTATGGGTGCAGATTTGGATGATGGGAAATAATGTCTTTTCAAACAGAAAACTAGTTTTCTTTCAAATTGTCCTCTTCTGTGAACATCCAGTAGTATTACAATGTAAGCTACATAGCTATAGGCCAGTTATTTGCTTCAGAATTCTGTGATATTGGTTTGATCACAGTCATTCCCATAGAATAACGAAGCATGTGAAAATGTTTTAAAACATTGTTCTGAGGCTGGAAAGCCTTGGACATTATATCATGACTGTATGATTAGCTAGCTTAATATCATGTGTGATCTGAATATACATTGATGACATAGCAAAAGATACTTTGAGCATGGCCTCCAAATTTGCCTACATGCAGATAAGACTAATATATGTGGGGATGCTAAATATTTTAACCCATTTTAACAGATTTTATTAATAGAAATGATTTTTGGAGAAACAGTGTTTAGTGTTAGAGATAAAAACATTCAATTGATCTTGTTGAACTACGTTCTTTCATGATATTATTAGTAACTCAATGCAATATGGTTATTTCTATAAGTAATGATGTATTATATTTTGATATGTAAAACTATTACTTTCATATAAAATCATACAAATCAGACATCAAGGTAAATTTTTTATTGAATTCATATTTCTTTTCTAGAAAAATAACATATGTCAGAGTTTTTCTTTTGTTCTGGTACAATGAAGTAACTATTGTCAGTTTAATTAACTAAAAATAATTTGGAGGAAATTAAAGAGTTTGATTCGGAATTTGGTTAAACAAGCACTCTTTAGTTTTATCTCCCACTGGAAGGCACTGAAACATGTTTGACTGTTTGTTTGCCTTGGATTCACATTGAGGTTTTCACTGCATTACTGAATGAAGTTATAGTCATAGCACTTACATGTCAATTCCATCAAGTCATCCTTCTGCATGCATACTAATATTTGAAGGACTCTACATGAAGACAGTGTGTGTTTTTTTGATTTTATAAATTCTGTTATATAGAATTTAAAGTAGAAGTATATACAATGAAGGTAATCAGCCCCTGAGTCAATCCATCTCAAAAGTATCTAAATAATTTCAACGGTGATCCTGAACGCATAGTACTGCACAAATAATTTAACATTTTCATTATCAAGTATATTTTTATGTACTTATCACCACCACCATGAGTGCATGACATAACTAGAATGAAAATATCAATTAGCTTTGTATTTCCCTTCACTTATGTGTGGTACCTGCATTTAATCCTCCCTCATTGGTTACACTTAACCCTTCCTTGTTCTCTTTTCTACATGTTGTATTCTTCCTATATTCACAATTGTTTGCATATAGACAAATATCTTAGTGACTTGATCATGGCCATTTATAAGGGAAAATATTCATTTTTTTCTATCTGTAAAATTGTGTGATCTCTCTTAATAGTGTACATTCTATGTTGATCAGTTTTCTGGCAAAAAAAAAAAAGAATTCAATTTCATTTGTTCTTAGAGCTGAATCCTAACCATCTTTATGTATACCAAATTTTCATTCTCTATTGTCTGTTGATGACCAACCAGTTTCATTCTAGTTCTTAACTATAGTGAATAAAGGAGCAATAAATATGAGGATGGAAACAATGCTATGTAAGATATGGAGTTCTCTGGGTATATAACCAGGAGTGAAGTCGCTGTATATGGCTATTTGTATTTATTTGTAGAACTCTTCAGACTGATTTCAATAATGGCTACATGAATTTGCACCACTCCTTTTTATCCACATTCTCTCCAGCATTTGTTGTCAGATTTGTTGAACATAGTCATTCTGACTTAGAGAACATAGTATTTCAAATTACTTTTAAATTTTGCTTCCTAATTATTGGGTTACTAATAAGTTCAAAACGATTGTTTGACATTTGTTTTCCTTTTTTTTTGAAAACTCTATTGTTTTATTTTTCTAATTGATGATTAGCAGTTTTAGTCTAAATTATATAATCTTTGACATCTAATTTATATAACCTTTGCAAAATTGGTGTATTGTGCCCTATTGGGTGTGTAACTACTGACATTTTTTCTTTCCTGCCATACACTGTTTGTTAACTCTACAGTTTTTTTTTAATTTTCAGTGCACACACTTTATTGTTAGGTAGTTTTATCAGTTGATTCTGAAGGGTTATTTCTTGTGCCATTGGTGTTCTATTCCTAATGTCCATTGCTACACAAATAAATTGAAGG
Organism: Grammomys surdaster; assembly: GCF_004785775.1. NCBI lineage: Eukaryota > Metazoa > Chordata > Mammalia > Rodentia > Muridae > Grammomys > Grammomys surdaster. The sequence goes on from NW_021604622.1 coordinate 15,488,947, forward strand.
ATATATCTTGATTTAAAGAAACATATCTAAATGCATAGTGGATATTTTATTTATAATAAACTCAAAGTTATCAAAATATAAATGTACAGGGATCTGCTTAGTGAAAATTATAGCAATCATAACATGGTTACCATGTTTTACAAGACAGAAATACACACAAGAAAAGGAAATTAGAAATTATAAATCATTTTGTCTTCTTTAAAGCAGGAAAATTCCACTACATATTTGTTAATATTGTTTATTCCATATTTTACAAAGGTATATTCTTCAATATCTAAAATTTCCTAGTATTCACAACAAAAATTATATCTATTAATGTTCATTACGTATTACAACACATAGGTATGTATATAAGTATACATATTTACATGATAAATGAATTCCACATATGTTGTAAAATCATTGAATATCTCTGAGGTATACTATTTGTGTAAATGGTCATTTAAGTATGCAGATACATGTTTATGTCTATATATATATATATACATATATATAGACATAAACATATATATATATAGAGAGAGAGAGAGACAGAGGATATAGAGATCAATAGAATTGATAGACCTTATGGGCCTGATATGAGGACCTAAAAAGGTCATCTCCTCTGATTTAATGTATTTACTATGTTCAAGAGTAGGACTCAAACTCCCAGATATCTGCGTGCCTCTGGCTCTCTAGTATCTGGATTAAAGGTATCCTATCTTCCTTCCTTTCTTTCTTTCTTTCTTTCTTTCTTTCTTTCTTTCTTTCTTTCTTTCTTCCTTCCTTCCTTCCTTCCTTCCTTCCTTCCTTCCTTTCTTTATTTTTCTCTCTTTCTTTCTATTTATGGACATATACACATATATATTAGAGACATTTTTATGTAAGGAAACATTTAGTGAATGTTCATTACTATCAAGATTTAGAATTCATGTGATATTAAGGAATATTCAGAAAATATGAATTCCATGCTCCTTCATTTATCTCTGTGTTCACTGTGACAAGGACTTCCCTCCTTCAGATGTCGAACCTTTATTCATCCTTCTCTTTCACTATTGTGGTGGTTTGAATAAGAATGTTACCCATAGGCTTATATTACTGAATATTCACTCATTTCTGATTAGCTAAATTTTTGATAGTGTTTTAAGAATTAGGAGGTGGGGGCTTGTTGGAAGAATTTGCTGATATGTGTGGGCTTTGAGTTTTCAAAAACCCATCTCAGACCCAGTCTTGTCCTGCAACTGTGGATAAGGATGTAACTCTTATCTATGTCCCCAGAACCATCCACACTATGTCTGCTCCCCACTTCCCCACCATAATGATAATGGATTAAGCCAGTTAAACTGTAAACATACTCCCAATTAATTGCCTTTTCTTATTAAAGTTGCCTTGGTCATGGTGACTAAGACAGAAAATTGATTTATTTTTAAATTTCAATGTCATGAGTAAAGATATATTAAGGTATAGGACCCTTCAAGATGAGATTTATACATGCATTGAGAGTACAAGGGAAAATATTTTGTGAATATTCATACATTAAGGATCATAAGGGTTTTTTCATTCTATTTGTTGTTAGGAGAATTTATGCTTAGAATTGACCATGGGCCTCATAAATATGAGAGAAGTACTCTACCAGTGGACTTTATTCTCAACACTTGTCATAGCTCCTCTCAAGAGCATGTTTGGTGTTTTAAGAATCACTAGAATATAAAACCCCAACCTAATTTTCACTTATAGATTTTATAGCAAGGCTTAAATGTTTAGCTATAAGCTCATGCTGTCTGAAACATTTGTTCGTGCAACTCATATTCATACCAATATGTGTGTGTGTGTGTGTGTGTGTGTGTGTGTGTGTGTGTGTATGTGTGTATAGATATAGATATTTATATGTTGGAATTATACTCTAAATAATTTTAGTCTTGAAGTTGCCAATTGAGATAAGCAGGAGTGAGGTATAGATCTGCTAGCAGACCCTGACATAAACATTATGTTCTCCACCCTGCATTAATGTATTGATTAAGTTCATCTGTGTGATTCCTGTGTATCTTAATGAAATTACTTATAAAATGTCTATATCTATTTTTTCTTTATCATATTATCAGGACAGCAAGTTTGTGTTCAATGATGGAATTTGTTATATTCAAATATTATCACATTGAAATTTGAAAATAGTGAATGAAGTTTTTCCTGGAGAGGTCAAATACCTATCCATCTAGCATACAAATAAGAAACCAAACAAGCAATTTCACTTAAATCTATCTTGGTGAGCCAATAGGTGTAATTATGATGACATACAGAAAAATGGATCAGGAATTATTTACTGGACCAATAACAACTTATCACTGGACAAAATGCTTGACTTTTTGTCCGAGCAAATAATAACTGCCTGTGTATCACTGTAAGAGGTGAGAACCCTTGAGGTTCTATATCCTAGTAAACTTCTTTATATCTTCTTGGAGGGAGACTCCTCCCTCCCTGATACATGACAGAGGCATAGGGTCTCAACTTTTCCAGGCCCATTTGTATCATTGCATAAGGCACAGTCACTGATGTGAGAATTCAAGAGGACAATAGCCATGTAATACAGTGGGTATTATTCAACAAGAAATAAACACAAATTTAATTTCCAATATATTACTTCACCCTTACATCATCCTCAAACATATAAAATAAAGATAAATACTGATATATTCATCTAGAAAAATGCAAGCCAAGAAAATTACATACATATATATGTATATGTATATATATATGTACATATATATTCACACATATACATGCAGCACAGTCTAAACTGAAATTATGGTTATTTTGTTTTTGTTTATCTCAAACTGTATTTTTAAATGTTTGTGAACTATTTTTCCTATTTCTTTAAATGAAAAACATATTTTCACACTTTTATCTTTTGAAGTTCACATTTTGTTACAGAATTGAACATAGATATTTTCAAAGTTATATAAGTCTCCATGGTAAATGTATTTTGCTATAACTTGTTACCCACTGAAGTACAAATAATTGAACTTTCAAAAATCAAAGAAATTTGATATGTACATTTAAAAGTCAATGTTGCAATTTTCATGTTAAGGCACTGAACCAAATTAAAGGTCTCCCAACCCAGATTTCTCCTCTGTATTTCAGTATACCTTCACTGTCACAATGAATATTTGGGACAGTTTCTCAGCATTTTCAAGTACTCAACTTCTATTAAAGAGAAACCTCCTTTTTAATTTTTTTTCCTACATCTTATCTTTAGTTCTTCAAAATCATAATACAGAACCAGAAAAAGTGATGGCTCAGTTAGCAAAGACACTTGGTATTCAGCTTTTCCACCTGGGCTCAGGCTCTATTGTTCACACAGTAAAAAGAGAGGATAGTTTGCGGCAATTTCTCCTCTCACCTCAATGTGTAGTCCATGGTGAACACTCAGACACACAAACACAGACAGACATGCACACACATGCACACACACACACACACACACACATACACACACACAGATACACACATACACCAAAACATAAATTTATTCACTTATCTTTGTCTTTATTTATATTTGCTTAATTTTTATGTGTTTGAGGATTTTGCCTGTATGCATATATGCTCACACTGACCATGCCTGATGATCAATAAATGTCAGAATATTGGTTTCTGTGAATGCTGGGAACTGACGCCCACTCCGCCGTGAAAACCAACAAGTATTCTTAACTTCTTAGTGATCTCTCCAGCCTGTAATAATAACAAAAACAAGAAACAGCCAAACAAAGAAACCTCTAAAAGTAGGTCCAAAGAGATGTTTCATTGATTAACAGCTTGTAATAATGCCCTTTCAGAGGACCTGAATCAAATCCTTAGCAAACAGATCAAAGAGTCAGAATCTCTTGTAACTTCGGCTCCAGAAAATCAATGCTTTTGGCCTTCACGGGCACCTAAATTCTAATGAACATAACTATACACTGGCACAAACACACCCATATACATAATTTAGAATTAATATAAACAGAGGGCTGTGTAGACATTTCAGTGCTTAAGAATAAGTAGACTCTGATCTTGTAGAGGACTTGGGTTCAATTTCTGACACCCACATGGTTGCTCACAACTGTAATTTCTGTTCTTTGTAGTTCAAAGTTCCCTTCTGGCCCCCTGATGGCACCAAGCATGCAAGTGATATACAGATATACATGAGGCTCATCACTCATACACAAAAATACATACACATACACAAACACACACACACAAAATGGAAACAACTTTGAAATAAATAGACAAATAAAAATAAATCTTTGAGAGAAAATAAGGGAATAAAAAGAAATAAATATACTGAAGAAAAAGAGAAAGTAAAATTTTATGTGTAGTACATTTGGAAACTTGCCAAGTCATTTCTTAAATAAATCAGATGTCACAGTGGCAGATAATCTCCAGGATTATCAGATGTTTTCAATTACTTCTAATAATTAAAATTACAAGATACAATGATCATTTTAATTTTATAAATATGTATTCATATGGAAGCAATTAGTAATTAAAAGTATTATTCTTCATTTTGGTGAAGGAGTTTTGATTGATAGATAAATACCCTGAGTATATTAAAAGTTTTAGCAATACTCAACAGAAATAAAATATATTGAAGAAGTAGTTTATATTTTCAAAACTTTAGCTATCTTCATTTGGTAAACAAATGATTTCCAAATATATGTGAAAAGTAAAGTACTCTGCATTTCATTTCACGTATACTTGAAAGTGAGAAGTAGATTATAATTCCCATTTGTACATTTTTTCAAATGCAAAGTTATTTTAATTATTAAAAACAAGTGAAAACACTGGTCACTTATTTCACATTTGTAAGTTCTTTTAAGACATTTGGGGACACTGAGGGGGATCCCACCCTTTCAGAGGAAAGAGGAGGCAACTCAGTGAGAAAGAAAAGATGCAGCATTTAAAATGTAAACAAACGCAAAAATTGATTAATTCCTTAAAAAGATAAAATGTACAATAAAATTTCTGGAGCACTTATCAAATTATTTGCACGAAGACATTTAGTGTGCATGATTTAATAAAATAACTTTTAATTCCCTATGAATATTTGAGTTGCAAATCATTGAAGTTCTTGGTACTGGCTCTACCCTTCATTTGTCCTTAGCCTTTGCTTGAAGTGACTTGGTGATACACATATGTCTGGTGTTTGAGATGGTTTAAAAGAAAGCAGGACACATTTTTCCAAGTTTTACTTAGCTTACTATTCTACCTTTCTCTTTTGATATTGTGATTTTTAAACTGTGACTCATTTGCCATACAACCATCACTTAATATAAGACCTGATGTCAATATAATAAAGCATCAATAAAATAATAATATTAATAAAACAAATTGAATTTTGCATTTTAAAAAAGACATTTATAAAAACATTTTTGAAGCATTATAGTTTGAATCACTATATTAGTTATAAACTAATTAATTTAAGGAATCACAGCAGAATTACAGAAACCTTGAAAGTGAGAACAATTAAAAACAAACAAACAACAACAACAAAATAAAACAATGTGTATGCCATAAAGACATAAGGCCAATGCCAGAAAACAAATGTGTCTAGTAGTCTGCCCCACATGTTACTCAAGCTGTATGTCCATATATAAATTAAAAATAGAGTGGCAGTATACAAGGTTTTGAAAAGTTTAAAACACAATTCTTTCACATAGTCAAAATCAAAACTGCTCCTCTTAGATAATTAACCACCTTCTACTATTCTTTCTTAAGATTGAATAGACCATAGATTTTAAACATGTGTTTTAAATTGTAAATTATCATAGGTCTTCTAAGAAAGCATTATATAAAAATCCAATTCTAGCTTTAGTTAGCAAGGTTAATGCTTCATTCTGGGTCTGGCTTAATCTTATGTAGCATTGTCCAGGACAAAACGAAAATTTGTGTTATACTGTTGCAAGCCCTCACAGTGTCCTTGTCTTCCCTAACTACAGTAGTTCCAGTCTTCAGTACATACTTGGGTATTTCCTTGAAAATTCACTAAGCTTTGGTGACTCTAAATTGCTTGTGAACTGTACATCTTAAACTTAAAAATTTGCTAATGCACAGCATCTTAAGGGCTATGCACAAATGTAAGGACATTCTACTTCTGCTCAAATGGGGCTTCAAGGAATTTTACAGAAAAAAAACATATTTCTTCAAAGCCTTTTAGCACATGAATAAATATGGACCTAGCCCCAACACTCTGAAGTAAGGAAAGGTAAGTCCGATTAAAAGATGATCAAATGTATCTAGATGGGTGGGAGGTGGATGCAGACATTGAACAAGTATAAAAATATTCATGTAAGTTTAGAAAACACAACGAGATGTTTAGAATTAAATATTTAAGATGACAAGGGATATCACTGTATCAGAAAAGGGGAAATTTTGTTTTTGATCAAACTTGAAAATAATTAGTTCATAATAAGCCAGAACAAGACATCTACATTCTTACCAAGAATGGGTAAACTAGAGAGTGGGAGTAATAATGCCTTAGCAGTTTGCACATTTTACTCAGAAAACTATCAAAGAAAATTAAAAGGGCAGGGGATTAGCTAAGGTATAATTGGTTTTGGAAGCAGAAGCAATGGAATTCTGTGAAGCAAAGAGCATTGATGATTTGGGTGAAGCTGGGCACTCACCCAGAATAAAAGCCTTGCTAAGTCAACCCTGGTTAAATGTGAGAATCATGCAGTATAGCTTGTTAAATGGACAGAAGGTGAATAGCTGTGAACATCTACCCCAGTCTTCTCATGATCAAAGGAAAAAGAATCCGAGATTTATATTAATATCAATACCAACACGGAGAAATGGAAAGAAAAGGAAAAATGTTACAAAAAAATCCCATTATTTTAAGATAGAACTACTTTATGTGTTATCATAATTCATGAAATATTAGTCTGAACTTAACGCCAAAAAAATATAATGAAGCTACAGCCAAGAGTGTGGAAATATTTCAATATTAAAAGCAAATCAACTGCATTTATAGTTTTGCTTTATTATTTGCAGAGAATACTTTAGAAAGACAATGTGGAAAAATACATTACTTCATTTATTTTTAATATACAACTGTAGAATTAATATTTGTGCACATCTTCAAGTGGAGGAAATGGTATGTAATGTTTCTCTCAAGATAATGTTTACTACCCTGTTGATAAAATCAACAGGGTATAATTACGCAAACAGTAGATTTGGTATGAAAAATGCTGATGAAGGATAAGAGGGACATTCCAAAAATACAGTAAAAGTCTCTTCATATAAAGACGCAGATCTGATGTTTGTAAGCAAAAGATATATATAGGGACACTCTCATATGATACTTTCATTCAGGGGATGGTGGGGAATATACTGCAACCTGACTTGGTGACATTTATTAAGAGTCAGAGAAGACATAATTTTGCAGAGTATCTTGTATTCACTCATTCAAACTTACATTTTACTATCATAGGCAAAAAGAACCTGGTCTTAATAATAGTGGATTTAGAAGGTAAGTGCCATCGTTTGACAAGCAAGCCAAGAGCTAGTATCATTCTGTTTTGAATGAGACTCCAAAGGCCCATTTAAAGGCTGTGGACTCTGTACCAGTGTCTGGAGACTTAATGAACTGTATGCACCTATAGCATAGAAAATCAGAACAAAAATCCCAGTGGTTAACTTAGTACTCAGATTAGAGTTTCCAACTGAGGCTAAGAATTTTAAAAATATGAAACTCATTACACTATATATATGAAGATTGAATATAAACATGATTATCTAAGAATTTGCTTTATATAGAGAAGAAGAGGAGACCACAGGAAACTGCTAATCATAGGATTTCTTTCATGCTGTATAGCTCTATAACCCTTGTTTCTCCTGAATAATGTGTGTGTTATATATATACCCCTAATAAGGGTATATAAACAAAGATTGCCTCAAAGAGCTATTTCATTGTAGATCGTCAGAGTAGGGAACCTGTCTCTGTAGAAATGTCCCAGTAAAACTGCCATACACATATACCATACCACACCAAACCATTCTCTCTCTGGTTCTACCAGTGCTCTTCTCCTGTGAACTGAGTATATCCTATTTCTGACTTATTTCTCAGATCATTCACTGATTTGTCCCTTTATCTGCCCATCAATTAGACATCACTTTCAACAAGGCTACTTTCTGCTACAAACTAATTCTAGCCTTCATTGTTCATGGATTAAGGTGTGTGCTAAGGGTGTGTCCGTATTTTAACCTGAAGATACAGTAATCTAGGGAATGTATGCATTCCATCCAGATCATATCTTTGTAAGTGATCCCATGCCAGAGGACTCGTGTTGCTCGATTAAAATTCCTCTACAGGATATTGACCACATTTAGCAAAAACCTGATTTTATTTAGCCAGCTAACATTTAGTTCCTTGAAAAAGAAAGAAAGAAAGAGAAAAACAGACAAAAGGAAATATTGCCTAATACCTTTCTATAGTGAAAATAAGCCCATTTTAACAAGAACTAACCTTGGAGGAAAGGAATGAATTCATTACAAGTACCTAGTTACCTTCTTAAAAGCCTCATAGCCCCACATCAAAACAACTATCACATTTCAACTTATGGTACTTACTGAAAAGCCTTGTTTAAACCAATCATGAACTAGAAATATACGAAATTGATTTGAAAACATAAACTAATCTAAATTATACAGCCTTACTACTATGAGATTTGTGTATATTAATGAAATCTAATAAAAATTTTCAGCATTACACACCATCTTTTAACTGTTTCATTTTTCGTCAACAGTGTTGTATCCCCTTATGCCCCCCTCCAAATTATTCTTCAATAATTACCAATTCTCCAGTAGTAAGGGAAGCAAGGTCAAATAGAATTAGTATTTAAACAGGGTATTTTCAGCTACAGATTTTTCAGGTCAGTTGAAACAGTTCCAAAATACCTTCTTTTTTTTTTCCAATATATATACTTTAAAAATCATTTTACTAATGTCTTCATTTTACTTTTTAATTGGCATATAAAATTGCCTGTAATTCTGATGTGCAATGCATTTTTAAGGTGTACATGTACTATGAAATAGCTAAATAATTTAACATACACTCTTACTCATGAATTTCTATTTATGTATCTAGAAGGATAACCTACAGCTTTGCAGAATGGGTAGCATGTTTATTGTGTACTTATCTGAAGACAGGTAACAGATTAACTAGGTAGGGTTTTGAAACATGATTCTGAACAGAAAAGTTTAGATAAGAAGGATATTTGGTAAATGAATAAAGATTAAAACTATGAAACTATTCAATAATTGGCAAAGATATAGAATAAGTGGTGAAGAAAGAATGGTATTGCAAAGGAAACCAAGAAAACTTGTCAATTGTGCAGGTCATGAATTTTTCCAGGATCCAAGGAAATGTAGGTCTCAGTGAATATGGTTCATATAACTGAAGACCCGAGAAACAAATGAAAATCTTTCCAATTGATTAAACCAAATGGAGCACAGTGATCAGCTTACTGTAATTTCCAATTCCAAAATGACGAGTGGGATTTTTATGTCTTTAGATAGTCCTGTGATTGAACACAGAGCTTGTTCAATCAAACATTCTATCACTAGTTGTAACCTAGTGTTGGCATTGAAACTTCAACACATTGAGTAATCTTATAATGAACTTTACAGAGAGTCTGATAGACCAGACCAACGTTTTTGGAAACTTAAAGAAAAGAAAAATACATTAAACAAATAGTGCTTATATTACCCATTAAGTCTAATTAATTTCAGCAGAAAAGACATTTTACAGATAGTTGAAGTTGCAAAACAAACAATATCTTCTGCTGTCAGAGATATTAATATTCAACTTACCAGCTAAAAATTACATTATAAATGTCAGGTTAAATATGGAAGAAAACTTTTGAAAAAATTCATAGAATTATTTATCAAACAAATAAATCATTTTTACAGAGATCAAAGGGTTTGTGTTGAGATTGGGATGCATACTGATATATAATTTATCATTGTACTCAGTTTGGAAATAATGAAACCATGATGCAACTTGAGGAAGGGTTGTTAGCTAGAAGGATATTTGCAGAAAAAAAAAAAAAAAACAACCAAGGAAATGGCCAATGCATGTTACCTAAGATGGCAAATTATGGTATGTACAATAAGTGAGAGAGGGCATATAAGAGGAAATGAGGCTAAAGAAACTGCAATCAGGTGTAATAGAGTCCATAAAGTAAAGAAACTTGAAGACTAGTGGAAGAGTTTTACTTTCATTGAATTATCTGGGAACTATTCTTGTTGCTATCAACTGTACAAAGCAATGTTCATTTTGTGACTACAGGCATTGAGAGTTGGCTTCATGACAAGTTTTGACAGATACTACAAAAAGACAGCATGATGAAAGAATTGTCTTTTGACAAGTGTCTTATGAAAATGTACGACCATATGTTTTCAAAATGAGAATGAGCAAAGGGGGAAAAAGAATGGGTTGACTCCTTTGGAAGTAGAATAAAATAGACTGGTAATCTGACAAAAAGGTTTGAGTATCTCATTCATAGACAAAAGAAAGAAAGAAAGAAAATGGTTCCATTGATTCTCGGCCAGACTTTAAGTCTCTTTGTGGTACCTTCTTAATGAAATCATTCCCATTTCTAGAAATAAATCAGCATTGAAATGTTTGTTCACAGACAGAAGGCAAATGTAATTTGAAGTATACAGTTTTTGACATGGTATGACATTTTTAATTTTAACAAGTCTCAGTATTGTAATTAGATTTTCATGCAGAGTAAATGTTATTTAATAAAATGAGCATTCATTTACTTTGATTAACACAAATAAATAAATAAATAATATTTATTCATTGACTACCAAACATTTAGATTCACTTTTGAAAAGAAACTTTTAAAAAAGTATTTCACTTATTTTTTGAGATTATATATAGTTTCATTATTTCATCCTTCCTTTTTGTCTTCCAGAACTTTTCCATATAACCTTCCTTGCTTGCTCTCTTTCAAATTCATGGCCTCTATTCATTAATCATTGCCATATATATATATATATATATATATATATATATCCACAAAAATACAACCTGCTCAACTTGCTCAGTCTATGTAACATTACATTGTATCTTTTTTTACAAAGACAAATGTTCCTTATAAACTCTGCTCATTTATACTTTATTTACTGTGTAGGTATAATCTATAACTGAATGCAGATATTTGAGTTTAGATTAACAGGCCACAGGTAATAATACCAAGTTGAGAGTTACTAAGTGTGATAATTGTTATTTAAAACAGTTTGAGTGTGCATATCATTTTTGGATAAATGTTGGTTTTATTTTCCAATTTAGTTGCTAAGTTTTTGGATTTTGGATACCTAATATGTTAACTTTTCTCTTCTAAATTTTAATTTTCTGTCAGATATACAGCTAGTAAAATTTTATTTTCTTTCCTTGTCTATATCTTCAGTAGATTAACTATGCCCTTTGCTATGTAGAAGTTTTATCACTTTCACTAATACAGTTCAATAGTTCTTAATTTGTTTACTGGTCTGTTGGAGTAGTTTTAAGAAAGTCAATATATTGATGAAGTTTCCCAATATTTTCCACTACTACTTTTAAATTTTCACATTTAATATTAGGCTCTTCAGTCTATATTTTAAAATTAATTATACTATTATTACTATATTTCTCCATTCCCTTTCATACTATCAAGTCTGCCTGCATACCCTTCTTGCTCTCTTTCTAATTTTAAATTATATTTTATACAATGCTGTAGGAAGAATCTTCCTTCTTTCCTCTGGATGTGACTTTCTGGCAATAGGCCTGGGCTTAGTCTGGGTTTTTATTACTAAAATGCAACACCATGAAATCTAGGTGGGCAGGAATGGTTTTTATTTGCTTTACATTTCCACATTGTAGTCTATCAAAGAAGGAAGTCAGGACAGGAGCTCCAACAAGGTAAGAAAATGGAGACAAGATCTGCTGATAAGGCCATGGAGAGGTTCTACTTATTTGTACTTCCAAATGATGAGATCAACCTACTTGTTTAATGAACCCAAGACCATAAACACAAGGGATGGCACCATCCACAACTGGCTGAGCTCTACTCCACGATTACTAATTAAGAAAATGCTTTATGGTCTTGAACAGCCGCAGTGATGAGGCATTTTCTAGATTGAGTTTCCATTTATTCAGATGTCTCAAGAATCCAGAAAACTATATGGAGCACAGGCTCCATATGACACATCTTTAACATTCTAGAAAGCTCAAGTCCTAGTGGATCAAGGACCTCCACATAAAACCAGAAACACCGAATCTAATAGAAGAGAAAGTGGGAAATGGCCTGGAATGCACTGGAGAAAATTTCCTGAACAGAATACCAATGGCTCAGGATGTAAGATCAACAACTGATGAATGGGACCTCATGAAACTGTAAGACAAAGAAAACTGCAAATAAGACAAAACAGCAACCTACAGATAGAGAAAAGCTCTTCACTAATGCTACATTTGATAGAGGGTTAATATCTGTTATACAGAAAGAATTCATGAAGCTAAACTCTGAAAAACCAAGTAACCAAATTTAAAAATGGAGTAGAGTGCTAAACAATGAATTCTCAACAGAGGAATTATGAGTGTCCAAGAAGCACTTAAAGAAATGTTCAACATCCTTAGTCATCAGGGAAATGCAAATCAAAACAACCCTGAGATTCCACCTCATACCAATCAGAGTGGCTAGGATCAAATCTCAAGTGACAGAACATATTGGTAAGGATGTGGAGAAAGAAGAACATTCCTTTATTGCTGGTGGAATTGTAACCTGGTTCAATCACTCTGGAAAAAAAATCTGGCATTTCCTCAGAAAATTTGAAATATTTCTACCTGAAGACCCAGCTATATCACTTGGCATATACCCAAAAGATGTTTCATTATTCGACAAGGACACAGTCTCCACTGTGATTTTAGCAGCCTTATTCATATCCAGAAACTAGAAACAACCCTCAGCTGAATAATGGATATAGAAAATATGTTTCATTTACAAAATGGAATTCTGTTCAACTATTAAAAACAAGGACATAATGAATTTTGTAGGCAAATGGGTGGAAGTAGAAAATATCAACCTGAGTGATATAACCCAGACCCAAAAGGATCTGCATGGTATGCTCTCACTGATAAATGAATATTATCCCCCAAATTACAGAATACTCATGATACAACCTACAGACCATAAGTTTAACAAGAAGGAAGGCAAAAGCGAGGATGTTTGAATTTCAATTTGAAAGGGGAATAAAATAATCATCGGAGTCAGAGAGAGGTAGGAACCTGAGTCTCAGGGGGCAGGGGTGGCAAAAAGCAGAGCAGGATCAGGTATGTGGTGGGGGAAACAGGAGTGAAGCCCAGAGGGCCAGGGGAATGAATGGAAATATTCGGCTTCTGGGGTGGGAGATAAGGAGAACCTCTGTAAAGGCTCAGAGACCTGCGATATGAGAGGTTCTCAAAACTCAATAGGGATGAATCACCTCAGCCAAGAAGCCCAACATTGGGGAGGTGGAGCCTGAAGAGACCACCTGCAGTAGGAAGACAGGGCCCCAGTGGAAGGATGGTACTGAACAAGCCAGCTCAGGGCCTTTGGAAAATTCCACCAGGCACCTCTCCCCTCTGGAAGGGAGAGGCTGATTACATTCCTCTGGAAGACCACAGGAAGGAACTGACCATTGGCCACCTGCAGATAAGGGAATCCCAGAGCTTGTAGGCACATTCCTCAGATAAGGGAAGCCCTTACTATCTCATTCCTAAAGGACAAATCAGTTTAAAACTCACAATGTTTTCCCAATCACTTTGCACCTAGTGTCTGTTGCCTTGAAAACTGTATAAATACTGGCTGAATGGGCAATCCGGGGTCATTGCCTCTTCTTCGGATGCAAGATGACCCCAGCTCTCTGGAACAATAAACTCCTCTTGCTTTTGGGTCCATCTCTAACTCTGCATTGTTGACTTAGGGGTCCCTGGTAGCTAAGGCTCATTAGAGTCTTACAGAACCACCCACCTATCTTCGAAATTTTTGACTCAGAATTATTCCTTTCTAATGGAAACATGAAGACAAAAATCGAGAAGAGACTGAAGGAAAGGCCATCCAATGACAGACACAACTTGGGATCCATCTCATGTGCTGGCACCAAACCCTGACACTATTACTGATGCTATATTGTGCTTGCAGACAGAAGCCTAGCATGGCCATCCTCTGACAGGCTCTACCAGAAGCTAAGAGAAATGCAAATATTTACAGCCAAGTATTAGACTGAGGTTAGGAATCTCTGTGTTAGTAGGGAAAGGATTGAAGGAGAGGAAGGGGATGGCAACCCAATAGGAAGACCAACAGTGTCAACTAACTGGGTTCCCTTGGAGCTCCCAGACACAAAGCCACCAAAATCATGAACATAGTTGAAACACTGTGTTGGTTTAAGCACCCAATCATTAATTTGAAACCATATTTTTATTTAAAATATTTTTTAAATATGTTTTGTTTGAAAGCACAACTTCTAACATTCAAAACCAGGCCAATTGATTACCTGAAATTCTCATTTTATTTCTGTGCTCACACAATAATAGATTCTAATGTATGTGTACATTGTGAATTGGTCATTTAAAAATTGTAGTTTGAACTTCTAAAATCATCCATCACATGTGTTTCTTCTTACTTTGGGGTCCAGTCTCATAAACCAGTGAAACTTAGTTTCAAGATGTGTTCTTCGGTTAATAGTGATTCCTAACACAATCTAAATTTTGCATAATATATTGGAAAAACAAATCACAATTTATCCCTAAAAATGACATTTTTATAAAACACATAATTAAAGATAATTGAAAAGATAAGTCAAGCTCAGACATTTTGTCATTCATTTTAGCGTATTTTGATTATGTTGTATTAAGGACAAGAAAGGAAACTCAGTGAGGAAATGATTATCATTTAGGAAATTCAACTCTGTTCTTCTGTAATGATATATTTTCAGAATGCAAGCAGAGTCATCTAAATGAGTTTTGTAACAAATTTTCGAAAAGAGAAATGCAAAAAGTTAACCTGATTTGTGTCAGCAAACCCAATTTTTGTTTCAAATAAACATAATTTTAAGCTTCTCATTTATGATTTGTCCTACAAAGTGTTGTTTACATTGTTTATTAAAGAATGCACAATGATATTTCTTTAAATAACTTACTTAGTTTTTATTGTGATAATAATTAGTTTAAATATTTAGAATATTTAATGATTGTTTTTAAGTAGAATTAAATGGATTTAAGATTTTTATAGATGTTTTACATTAATTTGGTTCGTATTGTAAATTTTAAACAATTTTACATTATATATTTAAAACTTCTATTGAGAATAGCTAACACTAGATATATATTAGAAGCCAATTATGTGTGAGGAATTGATTCACAATTTACATGTAATAAATCTAATTATTTAATGCATTTTGAAGGAAAAAGCCATGAATCTCGTAATTTGCCCAATAAAGATTTAATCCCTTCTTTTATTGTGAAAATGGAAGTCAAGTGATCAGATCTTTGGTCTACTGTGGACTCTTCATGATGACATCATAAAAGAGCTTTTTAATTTTCCAGTGGATTTTTTTTTTTTGCCCCAGCTTTCTTTTCTAGGCTTATAAGGTAAACTCAGTATGCCTAATTATTAATTTTTCACATAAAAGAAGCAGTGAAAGAAGAATTATTAAGACATGAACTAAAATAGTAAGAACTCTATACCATAGCCATCAGTTCACTTAAAAATACTTTTCTAAAATCCCCTAAATTATTTTCTCAGGTTTGTCCTATTAGGCAAACTATAGCTTATGCTGACTTCGCCTCTATTCTGATGAAATTAGTATGTGGTATAGATATGGTACTACCCATGCAAATGCCCAACATATAGCATAGCAATGGTATATATTATTAATATACAATGATTTTCTAAATAAGTATGTAGAAAATTAAAGAAATACTAAACCAGTTTAGTGTTAAGCATCCTCTCTCTCTCTCTCTCTCTCTCTCTCTCTCTCTCTCTCTCTCTCTCTCTCTCATACACACACACACACACACAGACACACACAGACACACCTATTATTCCAACACTGGATGAGTTGAGGCAGATAATCAATAGATTTAGGACACTATAAGCCATAGACAGGGCAAAAGTCTGTCTAAATAAATAATTAAACAAACTTAAGACCTAAGAAACAAAAACAACAAAAGGATTGCCTAAATGGAAATTTATTAGTTTCAATGAAATAAAAATTAACATACCTATTATATTGTCTTTTGTGGTTGGACACTTTAGAGTAATCATTTCCTGGAAGCTCCAATAGGCATAAAGGAAAATGTAGAGTACATAGTACCTTCTATCTGTCTTGTTACTTTCAATCTTCTAGCCGTAGAGGAATTCAATGAATTTCCTTGGCATTAATTCAATGATATAAAATTTTAAAAAATTGTGAACTATTACTATTTTCAGGGTAGTTTTGCAAACTATCAGATTCATGCCCTCTTTCCTCAAAATGTATATAATCGAAACTTATTTTAATAACTAAGAAAAAAATTCAGTAAGAAAGAGAAATTGTTAAGAAAATTATGTCCCTTACTTCCTTTATTTTGATTCCATAAGTGAAGTAAGATCTACATTTAAACTGTTTTTTGCTCATTTTAGGAGCGATAGTAGGCTCTGTTTGACGGTGGATAGGTATAGAGACACTTTTCATAATAGAGCACTAGTATAAGTGGATTTTACAGCAATGTGTTTTTTTGTCTGGCAGGCAAAACAGATGTGTATTATTACAAGTTTCACTTGTAGTCTGACTTTAACATTCCTGTGTCAAGGAGAAATCAGAAGCTGCTATTTATTGATATACTGTTGACATTCAGTAAAAGCTCATGCAATAATTTCAACTGCAATATGAATCAGAAACATTTACCTGATTTTACGGCCTTGGAAAATGTCCCAAGAGTTTATTTATTCTGGGATGCTTCTGCACAAATGAAAAGGTAGAATGTAGCTCCTGGTTTCTCTAGTCAGAATAACCAGGTCCACTACACAATTGAGGCTCACTCTCCTGATGTCTGTGGGACTTTTAACTGTCTCTTGCACTACTTTATCCTAAGAAATCATTTTCCATGAGGTAGGTCTGACCCATGTTGCTGTATTTCATGGGGCATTTATATACAGGACAGAGATGTTGAGGAAGCATACGAGAATGAGAAGGAAAGAAAAGAAGATAAAATATACAAAGTAGATAGCAGAAATATAAGATCCTCAGAGATACAGCAGCAGAGCACATGGCTGTCATGGACATGAGAAAGTGAGTACAAGTGATTGGCAAGTTAAAACAGTTAAATCTCATTAGGATTACTATGTATATGGTTCATAATTTTTTTAACCTGAGATTTAGTGTTGCCACAGTCATATATATATATATATATATGTGTGTGTGTGTGTGTGTGTGTGTGTGTGTGTATCTGTGTGTTTATGTAAATATACAATATATACATTATAAATATAAACATACACATTTATATACACTTATATTTATGTATGAATATATACATTATAATATATAAATATATAAGTATATTATATAAATATAAAATATTATGATGGGTATATAAAAATATTTTTATACTCTATGTTAAACATAATATAAATGCATATAAATGTATATGTATAATACATAATTATATTTATATGACATTTTTATGAAGTCATAGAACTCAAAGCTAATTTTAAGATTTTTAGTTCCAGAGTCTGGCTATTTTAATAGTATGTTACAATATAACTTCACGGAGGCATGTGATATGTAATTTAAAATACCATAAACTCCTCCTGAACTCACTTCATTAAGAAAAATGTTGAAGCACTCACCTGTGCACAGTATTGCTTAGAAAGTCCCATAGCAAAATATCACCTGAAGACTTGACAGGTGGTTCTGAGAGGATATCTTTAAATGCTACTGTTCACTAATTCTCAGATCCATTGTAGTCATTTTTGTCTTAAGTTTGAAGCAAAAGAGAAACATTCTTCCAAATAAGCATATCTTGAACTCAGGAAATATGAAAACAATCTGTTAGCATGTCTCCCATCAATTTTTTTGACAAAAGCATTATCTTGGAACAATCTACATCTAGATTTTCTAATTTTTATCTACAAAGATAATATCTGTCTAACACAGGCTCATTTTATTTAAACATTGCAAACTTAAGGAAGCTTCTTTTTCATTTAGGATTAAAGGGAAATAAAGTAGGATGACCTATTTGTGGTCCTTTCTGTGGAAGAGATGTAGCTGTTCATGGAGAACAAGTTCTCCTCCCTGTCTCCTGATACACCTCTGAGAGGAAGGAGGATAGAGAAAGGTCTTGTTAGGGAAGAACGCTTTTCTAGGCTCTTGGTTATTCCACCCTGATTAGGGGAAACATAGACATTAGATTTATTTTAATTATGCAGCAGTGCTCTGGCCATTTTTCCTGGCAAATTCTTTTTGATACACCACCAACTTTAATATACTAATAAAGCTTTCTTTTTTATTACTTAGAAGAAAAAAACATTTAATTGCTGCAGTCCTTTTAAAAACATATTCTGGTAATATATGTTGCACAATCTTCTGTTCAACTTAAACCATATTTCTTATTAAAAACAGTTTAGTGTTAACTGATGGGGCTTCCAACATTAACGGGATCTCTAGTGGATTGGTATGCAGGGTTCAAATAATGTCAGCCTTCATATTCTTTCAGACTTGTTTGAAATCAAGTGATGTTAGACACAACAGGAGAAAAGAGAGAGAGAGAGAGAGAGAGAGAGAGAGAGAGAGAGAGAGAGAGAGAGAGAGAGAGAGAGAGAGGAAGAGAGAGAAAGAGAAATCTTCATTTCTAAAGTTTAAGTACGAAAACCTCGTTTTGAAAATCCTGATTAAAGTATGAGTTAAAACTAAAGATGTTGGATAATAATTACCTCCTGTTTCCATATATTTACCTCATTTAATATCAGAAGAATTGGCCTTAAGTGAGAATATACAATAAAAATTTTTAAGGGAAAAGAAAAGAGTGTTACTATTGCTGTTTGTAAAACATTTCCTGTTTGTTGGAAATGGGTATGACAACTGATGTTGTCAGAGAAGGAAGGTCCTTTTAGAGGGTAAATATACTTTCTTATAATTTTGGATATTTAGGACCTGGTGTATGATGTTTCACCATAATTACACATGAGCAATATATAGTGAATGGCAGAAACTCACTTATGTCTCATTTTGTTAGAAGAAAAAATGTCACTTTCCACTAAAAGAAAAGGATAAAGAAAATGTAGATGGTGATTGATGCTGTAATAAAGCTTCTGAGACAAACTGGTTTGCACAGTCAAGGGACACTAGGGAAAGAGCATCCTGATGAAATGCTAGCCTTGCATATGCCTCTCTAACGTGAAAATCAGTAAAATTTTAACAAGGCGAGAATAAGAAGGTAGATTAACTTATAATTTTCAGAGAGTCAATCGTCTTTTAAATTTTAATGAGCAATTTGATGATATCATTATGAATGAAACAGAATGTCTGGTTATACTTCAGGAAAGAAATTATTTATATGACCTGAACTATAGCAAATCAATTTAATATATGAGAAAAGAAAATACACTTCACAGTCAGTGAATTCTATGTGTGATTTATGACGGACAGGAACTGCTGTGTCATTAGGAGGTTGAGGTAAATTTATGCCTAAGATACATACATATGCAAATAAGTTCACACATACAATAAGTATCAAAGCTTAAACTTTCCCTTACTTAACAAGGAGTAAGTTCTCAGTGAAGGTTTGAACTGGCTGGTTTTGCCTGTCAACTTGACACAACAGCTAGAGTTATCACAGATAAAGGAGCCTCCCTTGAGGAAATACCTCCATGAGATCCAGCTGTAAGTCATTTTCTCAATTAGTGATCAAGGGAGCAGGCCCCAGTGCATTGTGAGTGGTGCCATCCCTGGGCTGGTAGTCCTGTGTTCTATAAGAAAGCAACCCAGTAAATAACATCCTTCCATGGCCTCTGCATCAGCTCCTGCTTTCTGACCTGCTTGAGTTCCAATCCTGACTTCCTTTGGTGATGAACAGCAGCAATGTGGAAGGGTAAGCTGAATAAACACTTTCTTCCTCAACTTGTTTCTTGGTCAGGTTTGCGCAGAAATAGAAACTCTAAGATAAGGTCCGTTTATACTTTCATTGTGTTTATGCTGCATAGACAAGTGTCAGAGCTTCTGTTTACCTATGTATGTGCCTGTGTGTTGACGTACCTGTGCTTGAGATAATTATTGCAACTAAATATATGGCATCCTGTGAGGAAAAAGAAATTTCATAGGACATTGCAAAGAAAAAAAGATAAAAGGCAGCATATGAACAGACAGTTTTTTCTTCATATTTCTTTATATTATAACTTCTACCTGCAACACCTGCTGTGTACAGTATTGCTAGTATTTTTGTTTTAATTGAAAATTTATTCTTCTCTCCTAATATGCATCCTCTCCCATTCCACCAAGGTCCCCACAACTTCACCTCTCTTCCACACTCACTCCCCCACAATTTCCCTTCAGAAATCTGCAGGCCTCAAAGAGACAATAACTGAATGTGACAAAACAATATATCCTAAAACAGAGCAAAATTCCTCATATTGAGGCTGGATAAGGCAACCCGATCTCAGGGAAAGAATCTCAAGAGGAGACACAAGAGATAGAGACACACCAGCTCCAACTGTTAGAAATCCTACAAAAACACTAAGCTAACAGCTATAGCATATACACAGAGGATCTAGTGAGAATCCATGCAGGTCCTATTGTTGTGTTTTATAAAAAGATAAGGCAGAGAAGGAATATGTTTTGCGGATGTGCAGTCAGGTGTGGGGGGAGGGGTTGTCTCCCAGGGTCCATGATGAGGCATCCCTTACCCCTGAGGGACCAGCCACAGAATGATATAGTCTAGAATAGAGTTTATTCAGGGGATAGGGATGGGAATTGAGAGGGTAGTAGAGACAGAGAAAGGTAGAGAGAGAATAGAGGAGTAGAGGCCACCATGAACACATGGAGAGAGATGGGGGAGGGGAATGAGAGAGAGGAAGAGCAGGATAAGAGGACAGAGGGAAAGCAAGAAGGCAAGAGAGAGCAGAGGGGCCAAGTAGCACCTTTTATAGTGAGTCAGGCACATCTGGCTGTTGCCAGATAACTGTGGGGCGGAACTTAGAAAAATGCTAATACCTATGCTTGTTGCATCCTTCTCTGAGCCATATGAGCCCTGCTTAGTTGACACCGTGGATTGTGCCCTGCATCCTTTCCGACTCCTACATTCTTTCTCCACTCTATCTTGTGGGGTTCCTGAGCTATAGTCTTTTGAAAAGCTTCCTTCTTTGTAGTAAGGTTTGATTCTCATTAAAACGTCCATCCACATCTCACAAATCACTCATTACAAGAACTCCTAATTCTCCTACTCCACAATGAAAAACAATACTGTGACGTTTATTATTACTGTAGATTTTTACGTGGCTACCATTGATCAATCACGCTGTTTATATACAACTGTCTATTACTGACAGATTTGGCAGATCAGTTTGGCTTAAGTATTTGCAGTATAAATGGAAACAACTACTAAAACTTACAAATAATGAGATGTTTTCTTGTACAATATATCAGACTGATTATGAGTGCTAAGATGAGAGAGTCCTCTCTCTCTGTATCCGTGTGGCACAATTGCAGTCCTGCTCCTGGCTTCTCCTGCTATTTATCACATGCTTTCCCGTGGAGAAATATCATTTTTAAGTCTTGTCTATTACTGTTTACTTCAAAAGTGTATAATGTATAGCAAAATATTTATTGTCAAGATAAATTATACTGGAGGTTTAATTTTTCAGGTTTACAGCTCTCACTTGTGACATACAAAATGAAGAGATTTAAAATCCATTTCAAGCCTGTAACTATAATTTCATAAAATTTTATTCCCAACAATATATAACGTGTGATAAAAAATGTGAAGCTGTGAGAATACTCACCATTTACTGGCCGTTCATCTTTGCAAGTTTGGGCTTTTCTACACTGAAAAAATATTGGGAAAGAGGATTAATTTGGTTGTTTCCAAACATACAAGACATAGTATAATAAAATTAAAATTAATAAATAAATCCATAAATTATACAGACCAGATTACCTTTGGAGTTTGCTCCTAGGCTCTCAACCCATGACCATTTGAAAATTTTGGTATATCCTAAAAAAAAAAATAGATTAATCCTCATTGTGGTAAACTGTAAATAATTGTGAAAGATTCAACGAAGACACTATTAGTAATATGTTGAATTAAATAAAACCATCAAAATATTGGTATTACTAATAGTAGACAAATAATCTCATCTCATTTAATTTATATTTTTATCTCCACACATACTAAAGTTCACTAGTATAGCTTTTTATCTACTAATATTCCCATATTTTTTTCTTTTTTTGTATTGATAGTGAGGTTGAAATTGATGTGGTCCTTTTACTTCTGAGCATTGATATCTTCAAAGCCCTTGAATCTCTTTGGTGGTAAAGAAGTTTTATATAAATGTTGCAATGGAGTTATAGAAGAATTTATTTTTAATATAACATAATAAAATATATTTTAACTGAATTTATCAGACTTGTAGACTTTTCCCCCTTTGGTTCTTCCCATTTCATAGTGGCACAATACTTACATTTAACCAGGGCCATAATGCTACTTTTTTTTTTTTATCAAACTAGTCCAAATCCTAATAGTTTACTTCACTTACATGTATTGGAAGGAGGTCTGAGTAGAGAGTTGTATAACCCAGTTTCTATTCTGGCTTCTGTAATTAAATAGCAGTATGATATTGGGAAAATCACTTAGCAGTTCTGATTCTTAATTTCCTCATTTGAGAAATTGAGTAATTGAAACAATGCTCTCTAAGGTACAATTCAGTTCTAATGTCCTGATTTTATGTCACTATAGACATGATATGTAAGGTCATGCTTTACTATTAAGCTGCATGAATCATTTGTATCATGTATGCGCCTTTCAGCCTGTGGAGGCCATCATAAGGGCACTGGATCCCAGGAAGTGGAGTTGCATATAGCGTTGAGAGTCTGTGTGTGTGACGGGAAATGGATTAATGTGCTCTGCAGACGTAACTGCTCTTAACTGAGCAATGTCTCAGTCACATATGTAGTGGGAAACTTTCCCTCAAGTTGGGAGGAGTTAAGATGGAAGGAGTAAGGAGAAGAAGAGGAGGAGTAAGGAGAGGAAGAGGAGAAGGAAGAGGAGGAGCTAAGGAGACCAAGATGTAGGAGCAATGGAGAGCCACACATGGATCAAGAGCAGTCCTCGGTAACAACTTATATCTAGGATAGTTAATTGGGAAACACCTCCAGTTGTGTGGACATTTTGTTAATTTGAGCATTACCATACTTATAAAGTCTTTGGTTAATCTTTAAGCATTAGAGTCTCATTTCTACAGGGTACCTCATGGATGCCAGGATGGTCTGGGCTCAGTCCAGCCTTGTGGTAACAGCATGAAAGATTGGCAGAACTATCTCCCATGCTGGTGTCTTGTGGGTGGCAAGTCCGGTGTCTCTGGCCACCTGAGCTGGAGCCATGAGCCGAGCAGCAGCAGCTTATTCTCAGGCCTAGGCTAGTCGGGAAGATGGCAGCTGATTAAGAACAAGCAAGATTGGGAGCCGCCATTTTAAATATCTTCCTCAATAACATATATTTCTATTTACCTATTCAAATTACACTTGATGCACTCTCTGTAACAGGTTAAAATGTATATGATTACTGTCTCTAGTCAGTACATTTGATATAGAGTTGTCGTGACTATTCAGATGTTTGAGAAGTTAAACTATAATTTATGCAGGTCACATTGACAGTCGTGGAAGAAATAATTTTATTATAAGAAAGATAGGTGAAGCTTCACACAGGTAGATATATTTGTGCAAATTTGTATGGAAAATGATAGGTGCCTGAGCTCAATTCTCAAATGTTTTTTCAAATACCTTATTATCTACATTCCCCAGGATGTGCCAATAAATTTCAAGCTTCATTAGAAGCTGGTACATACACAGAACTATGCAAGAATATGCCAACATTTGGATACTGCTTCAGAAAATAAAATGGGTAGGAGCATTGATGGACCGTTAAAGTAAAAATACTCAACGCATTATAAAGCAATAAAGGAAGCCAGTTTTAAAGTGATACATATCATTATCTGTGCTTTTAATGTGAACAAACATCGACACTTATGCAGCAAAATTAAGTTCAGTAAAAAAAATAAAAATTTTTTTCCTTAGCAAAGAATGCAGAACAATTAGCTTGATCCATAGATAGAGCAGTATAAGTTTCATAATAATAGATCCAGTAGAATACTTAAACATGTTCATTGCATAATTTATGTGTGCTTTTGACCTAGAAAGTGATTAAAGAAAGAGAGGTGGAGAGATTATAGGAATGACATCAGCACCCGCTTGTCTTCATTAAACTAAATTCACCATAATGATGAGGTTACTAAGCTTATGTTTTTAAAAATATCAATTTGTTTACATATAGAATGGCTAACTTGGAGAATATCAGTAAGGAACACAATAAAAAATAATTAATTAATGCATTTAATTAGAGTTTTAAAGTCATCACTTGAGTGGCAGAAGCAGCCTCAGCTGCTACAGTGCTTTCTATCAGGATGAGATACCAAGTGTTCTATTTATTTTCAAGACAATTTATGAGCAGGAAGTTTTGTATTCAACATTGAACTTTATGAATACTAGATTGAGATTGATAGCCTTGGAGTCCTTTCCTTAAAATTATGATTATAATATATTTTAGCTGACCTAATGAATTTGTTTAAAATTTCTTCATTTACTTCCTGTAATGTAAAACCAGATTCTCCAATCTTGGTTGGTATCTGAGAACTTATAACTGCTTTTGTTTCTAATATAATGAACCTGAATACAATCAGTATTCAATAAATTCTAGTTTTACCGAAAAATAAACATGGACAGTTAAGTATTTGGGGTAATTGTTGACGATTCCTTTACATTTTTTTTAAGAACAATGAACAAATAAGTTCATGGTAGAAACTGTAACTGTGAGCGAAGCTTGTATCCAGGAAAATTACAGTACAATGAGAGCTTTTTCCTCTCTTTGTTTATCTCCTCTCCTTGTCCCCTTGTTTCCCTGAACAAGTGGCCCACATTAAAAGTTGTCAAAAGTGCAAAGTAAGGCAGGGTTTAACTTAATGGTAAAATAATGCTTCTTTAGTTCAGGAATTAGAACTGGTCATCTGTATGGCTAAGATTCTTCCCTATACTGTGGCCAAAGGGTTAAAATATAGTTAATTCACTGTTTTCAGAGATTTTTATAGATTTTTTAGATGAAAATAAGAGGCAAGGAAGAAAACCAGGAAAACAGTAAAGAGAATTAATTCTGTAACCTACTAAAAAATTATGTTCATAAGAAAAAAATTAAACATTGTTCCCTTCATCTAGATATAGAATTGATGTTTAATAAGAAGTAATATTATGTAAGATGTATGTAACTACTCATAGATGTTGGTAAGTTATTACGGACTTATAAATTCTCACATATTTAGTTTTATTTCACTTTATACATATGTATATTTTGGTTGCATGCATATATATGTATATCACATGCATGTTTGTTGCCACAGATCTCCTGAAACTGTGTTATAAACAGAACTGCCCTGTGGGTGTTAGAAATTAAACCCAGATCCTCTAAAATAACAGTCAGTGCTTGCAACTGCTGAGCCATTTCTACAGTCCCAATTCAGCAGCTTAAAATGTCACCTATTAACTAAATCACTTGTGTTAGGCATGCCTGGGTTCTCTGGGTAACATTTTCCAAAACCAAGCTTGATGCCAGCTGAGTATCTTGAGAGTCTTAGTAAAATATACCCTTCCCAAGTACATTCAGGAAGTCACTTCTTTGGCAATCTTAAATGGAAGTCTTCTTAACTGGCAGTGGTATGCTAGAATCTATCCTCGACTCCTCAATGTCCAATAACTCTCTATCCACATCAGAACTCCTACGTTCACTTTTACAGCTGCAACATGTTTCTCTGGTATACTTATTTTGTATTTGAGGGGGTGTTTGATTTGCCAAACACTTTTGTGGTCGACATAAGTATTTCCTTACTTTATGATAAGTATTGTGTTTAATCATAATGTATTATACATCAAAAATTAGATTGAGATCTTAGGGAATATTTTAGAATCCTTCCTACTCCCCTAAATATTCTGGTCTACTCATACGTAAAAACAAAGACTGGGTTTAGATTCAGTTCTGTAATGAGTATGACTCAGCTTTACAACTTAAATTTTTGCTGTGAACTATATGATCAGTTTCTGGCAAATTTCCAAATTTTTGTGTTTAACTTACGTTAATCAGCAATGACAGATGGAGAAAAAGGAGTTGTGGAAAAGTAGTAGGAAATAAATGATTTTAAAGTTTTGGAAGTCATATAACATTGAATTTAATAATATGAAGGGTCATATTTAGGGAAATATGGTATAAAACATAAACACATTAACAGAAATTCATGGATTTTCTCAATCTATTGGATAACATTAACACAAAAGAAATTATTTTTCAAAGGCACTAAAATGATAAAAGATGCCTCTTCAGTCAATGACAAATTAAGCATATTTGTTCACAATCCTGTATTTAAAGTTAATGATCATCTCATATGTTTGAAAACAACATCAGGAAATACATATTTTTTTCATTCAGGTGTTCCACATTTGCTAAAGGCAACAAAGTCCACTACAGAATCAGTAAACGATTTATTTTTGACCTGTTTCTCTATTTTTTTCCATATTAAAAGTAATAGTAGAACTATGAGCTTTTGAAGGTTTCTTGGGATTCTTATGAAGCCTTGTGGGAAATAAGGAAACACTGAGAATGATTCCTTCTTTAATGTTTATAATGAGAGTATTAGAAAATCCCTTCAGCTTATCTCTATTTAGAGACAATACTGAACTTACCTCACTTCTTACACTAAGTAGTTGCTAGAATTACTGCTCATTAATACAGATATTTTACCCAATGTTACCTGTTTTCTGACGATTTAGACAAAAGTGAATGTGTAATGTACAAATTATCATGCAAATTAGTTGCCTATTCGATAATATTTATGATAACATTACAGGAAGTAAGCATAGCATGGCAAATCATTAAGAACTAGTTCTTCAGAAGACTCTATTCTGAACTATAAGAGCAAGCTACTGAAGTTCTTATGTTTACTTATCTTCATTGATATTATACTTTCAAATTCAGTTTTAAGTAGTTATGATAGTGTGCAGAAGGAAATAAAAGACATCAGTGAAGTGGATTTCTGCTTTAACACACAAAAGCAATCCCCACAGTATAGGAAGCACAGAAAGTGGGTCACCTTCAAATCATCCTTGAAAGTAAGCTGAAGCTATAATTTTACATTTTGTTCTTCAGAATATTATTTTGTATTATGTATCTCTACTTGCTCTTTTATTCATTTTTTGCAAAAAAATTGTGCTTATGCAAGCATTAAAACCAAAAGTGCAATTTCTAACATTATACTCTTTCCCCCTATTGCAGGTATGCTCAACAAACAAAGGCCTTCGTAGTGTGCCTCCTTCTGTAATTGAGTTAATTGTCAGAAAGTAGATCACTCCACCAGTATATTTCTAAATGAATCAGTTATTTCACAATGTGCTTAAGTGACATTTGTCTTTCAGAACAAATACTTAATGCAATGCATAAATGTAGAAAAATCTTCTAATTAAAACATTGTTATTGATAACATAATTATATTCTTATAAATGTAAGCATAATATTTTTCTGGATGATTACTTCTAATTTACAAGCAGGAGCCATGATGCATTATTCTGTGTAGATAATTTCTACCTTAACACCTATTGTCACATTGTATTGAAAGTAGGATACATACAGGACCTGCTCTTAATTAGAAAACACATGATTCCCTAAAATTTTAATGGTGATTTTTTTTAAGATATTATTTTGAATGAATGGCTTTTGTGCTAATATGCCTGTAATTCACAGCAGGATCTCTGTCTCCTTGTAAACAACTTTTCTATATTCTCTAGTCTATGTTTAACAGCACAATTACAATAGACAGCCCAAAGTGTTTTTGAATGAAACTATTTATGCTATTCATTCTCAGTAATACAAATCTATCTGTGTAAATAAACTGATGTCAAACATACAAATCATGGGTAATTTACATGTATTACCAATTTTCTGACCAAAGATTCAGCTCTGTTGAGGTTTGTTTTTGTTTTTCTTTCTAAGTTATTTTTCCATCTCAAACCTAACAACATTGAAATGTTTAAAAAACACAAGGCATTAGATCTCTGAATTAAGTATGACTTGGTTTGATTTAAGCATTCATCAGAAACACACAGGGGATTAGGTACTCTGATTTGAGTCTTTGCTCTGCTTCCTGCTGGCTGTGTGTCCTGAGCCAAGTTAGCAGGCTCAGGCTCCGATTTTCACATCAACAAAGCAAGGATGATAGCAGCACAGTGGCACTAATAGGATTACTGTGAGTATTAAAGTGCTTTAAAATATATAAAGCCAATATAAAATTGCCAAGCTAAAGGTAAGAGCTTGGCAGGGATTTCTATAATTATTTGGAACTCAATTAGAATTCTTCTAACCATTGATGTACATTAGCATAAATACATAAAAATAGTATTAAATTTGGCATATTTATGAGTCAAAAACTAAAGAAACATTTTATGAAGTCAAATTAATGGTCATTTTCTCACACATTGAGATATAATTACACTCCTATAAGAGCTATTAATTTATAGTAATACCAAATAAGTAAGGGATTAAGAGTTTTAATCTTCAAATATTTATAATACATGACCATGAATTTTAGATCATTTAATGTTCTGTCCTTACTACAAACTAAAACAAACAAACAAAAAGCAAACAAAACATTGATTTGTTAACCATTAGTATATGTTTTGATTCCTTTTAAATTTATAAAGTATTAAAACATTACTGAGCATGTTATTAAAGAGAGATAATATTTAATCAACTGAAACACAAGTTGTAAGATGTGATCAGAACATGCCAGAGCTCTGAGCACTGAAAACAAAATCCAAACTCAAATGTCAAACAGACATAAAGAAATCTGAAGCAAAGGACTATAAAACTGTATTAAATAATGAATAACCTTGGTTAGAGAGATGGTTCAATGGTAAAGAGCACTGGCTGCTCTTGCAGGATCCAGAATTTTAATCTGCAGTAGATACAAGGCTGCTTAGAACATCCTATAATTTCGAGAGGTTATAGCTATTCCTATATGATATATAATTATAACCTATAATTAGGTTCAGGGAATCTAATTCCCTCTTGTGTCTGTTCTGTTCAGTTGACAGGAATTCACATGGTACATGTGCGAGTGTGTATGTGTGTGTGTGTACAATCATGAAGATGTGGTGTTCATATATAAACATTCAATTGTCAAATACTATGAGCTAAATACATCTTTCAACAGTTTCATTTCCAGTAAAATACTTTTTGTTTATTTGTTTTTGTTTTATAAAACATGTTCTTGGGTAGCATAAACTGACTTTATACATACAATATAAAAGTGGCCAGCCTTTAACACTTGATCCTCTTTCCTCTCCTTCTAAACAATGAAAAATAAGAGGAGCAATACTTTTTTTTTTTAATTTTTTTATTGGATGTTTTATTTACATTTCATATGTTGTCCCCTTACCCCATCCCCCACCCACCCAGGAACCCCCAATCCCCTCACACCTCCTCCTTCTTCTTTGTGGATGTAACCTCTATCTACCCCCCCACTCCCACCTCCC
>NW_021604622.1:15518902-15549013 GCF_004785775.1 Grammomys surdaster
CTGTGTCTGCTCCAGTCCCAGGGACCAGGCAGGGGCCGAAGGGCAGGAGCAATACTTTTGATATTTGGGATTTTTTTGTAGCCCTATCATATAGGGGTGCATCTATGGAAGATACAATATCAGGGAGCAAAACACACTTTGTTTTGTTCAAGTATCCTCCTTAAAGTCATATCATATCATCATAGTTAAAAAAATAATTTGAAAATCACTAATATAAACCCAGGGAAATCTGAAGATTGAGGAGGATAGAAAATGGTGGTGTCTCTTCCAGTCAGAGAACTTGATTCTTGGAAAGTGAATTCTTTCATTGAGGAACATAATAAACCACCTCCCTACTGATTAGGAAATTCATCTGTAAACACAGAGTAATGTAATCATAACAATAGAAAGTATTGGAGTTTGAGAGATGACTAGTAAGGGCATTGGCTGATTTTTCTGGGGGCCCAAGTTAAATAGCCAATAGTCACATACTGGCTAAACACTAGTTCTGGCTGTCCTGGAACTCACTCGGTAGACCAGGCTGGCCTCGAACTCAGAAATCCGTCTGCCTCTGCCTCCCAAGTGCTGGGATAAAAGGTGTGCGCCAACACTGCCCCGCCTGGCTAAACACTATTAATATTTCCTCTCTCCCTTCCACTCTTCCCTTATTCCTCTACCCCCTGTCTCCCTCCTTCCCTTAATCTGGTTTAGCGTTCTTTTTATCCTCTACCTGGTTTTTTTAAATCATTATTTATCGCAATAACATGTAAGCATCTTTCCCCTTCTTTAAGTCTTCACTTTTTACCTTCAGATATTGAACCGTTTGACATCTGAGTAACAGCCCACCATTGTTCTTATCCTAAGTGTTTGGTGATTCCTGATCTACTGCATGCGTATCTGCATAACTATGATCATATTCTCATAACCGAATAACCTGTCCTGGGGATTTATGGGAATAGGGAGGGAGACTTGTTTTTCAGAAATGTCCACTTCACCATATATATATTTGGTTCTCCAGGAGCAAACATAGCAACTGTGGTGTAAACTAATTTTGAATCTATTCTTCAGTAAAGTGCATTTGCATCTAACTCCCTTTAGATGATTATTGATGCTGTTTGTTGCAAAGTATTTTGTGCAGGCAATTTTTTAACCTCCTTTTAATTAGCATGTCAACTGAGGGAAGTAGCGGTTCCAGTTCACTGTGAAGTATCGCTAGGTTTCTTTGAAGAGCAAGCTGAAAAACTGTTTCGGGTTACACAGAGCTCACAAATAGCACACCCTTTCATTATGGTGCACACACATTTCAGATACATTTTCCTTCCAAGTAAACTTAAGAAGAATAGTAATTAAATTAAGTAAATTAGTTCCACTAAAGGACTTCGGTTGAAACTTTAGTTTTTATAGTGTTTGTTCCTTGTACATGAAACACTGAGTTTACTCCCTAGTACAACAAAAATAAAGACAAACAAGAAAAGGAAGGGAGAAGGAGGGAAAGAAGGAAGGAAGAAAGGAAGGGCAACTTTATTATACCGTTTAAAAGGTTAAAGGGTGTGACTCACAGCAAGTTGATATTTATCCCCACTGTCCAGAATCAGTAAGTGATCAACACAATAAATCTATGTTTCTTGCTTTCAGCCTATGAGGTGATTCAGCTTGAAAAGATACTTGCTGCACAATCCTGATGACTGTATTCAATAGTGGGAAAACATGTGAGGATACAAGTAAAGAAACTATACTACAATGTTCTCCTGTGACCATCACAAACACTCTGTGTCAAACACACACACACACACACACACACACACACATACACACACACACACACATTTGCACACACAAACTTGGATGAACACATAAACACGTAGTACACACACAGGAACACACACAGGAACACTCATACCTACGGTTAATATCATCAAAAGTGAAAAATAGTCTGTCACCTTTAGTCAGACCTTTGGAAATAGAGAAAAAAGACCAACAGTCTCAGTTCTGGACAGAAATCTTGAAGGTCACATAGTGATTTCTTTGTCTCTTTCACATGGTGATTTGTACTGTGACATCCTCTTCCTTCACTCCTAGAAAAAGTACTTTTTAAATATTTTGCTAGGAGTTGGTCAACAGATAGAGAACACCATGAAACTATTTCCTAAAGTATTGATCACTTGATATAAAAGGCATTTAAAGTATTTTAATATTTTAAAATTTTCTTGGGATCACTTTTCATCATATTTTTATTTATTAAATTATAAGGCTTTCAGTAGTACCAAATAAATACAAGGATTTTATTTTGGAGTATTAGTCATATTAACCCCATCATCATTATTTGATTTTATATAAAATATATTTTTGTTACAAAATATAACTGAATTATCATTAGAGATTAACCAATAAAATAAAAAATGGAATAAAATATAAAGTTGAAACACATATGATAGTGATCATATAATGATGATAAAGACTAATAAAATTCACATTCTTTATTTGTGGTTTTAATAAGTGGCACTAACTCTACCAAATGTATGAGCAAAGAATTTCATTTCCCTGCATACCACTGAAGAGTTAGATTACACATATAGTTAATTTGAAAAGTTTTTGTTACCTTATTTGTGTCAATAGCATCTGAAAAGCCTAATAACTAAATAAACCCTATGCAACTATCATACATTTATATAAAGATTAAGCATCAGAAAGATGGTTCAGTAGGTCAAAGCGCTTCTCACCAAGTTTGAGAACCTGTGTTTGAAATGCAGTCCCTACTTGGTAGACACAGAACAAATTTCAAACGTACAACACGGTGTGCACCACCCCCAAATAAACAAAAGTAAATGCAATTTTAAACATTTAAAAAAGATTAGTCTGGAAACTACAAACATTATTAAATAGAAATTAGTAGTAATACATTTAAAAACACATGTAAGTAAAATAATGAGTTATTATTTTGAATCATAATTACTTACTTTACAACCAGAATAAAATATTTTTGCTTTACTAAATATTACTAAATAATACTAAATAATGCTAATTTACTAAATAATACTAAAGTATTATAACCTCCACTGATTTATGTAATACAAACATTCATTCTTCCAAAACAGAAATTCTATTATTATTTATTAAAAATTGTTTTGTCTTTTATGAGTGGTTAATCATCTAAAATGAAGAAGTGCAGAGATATTTTATGTTATAAATGTAGAAGAAAAATTACTTTAATCTGCTTCTAAATTTTCACTTCCAAACCATTGCAACAATCCAGTGACCTAACTTTGCAAAAGTGTATATCAATATATTATATCATCAACAAACAAAAATATACTATCAATTAATTAAAGTTGTAGAATGTGACAAGTTAATAAAATAGGCTGTTGTGACATGCATTCAATATTCAAGAAGAAGACACTGAAGGAAACACTGGGGAGCAAGATATTTGTGTGTGTGTGTGTGTGTGTGTTTGTTTTTGTTTTTCTTTCAACACTAAGATGCACAATACAGGTTTGAATATCAGCCTTTGTTGCTCCAGAACAGTATAAATCCTCTTGGTCTTCTTTGTTCTTCATTAGCATATCCTGGGGGAGTGTGAACCTTTTGAAACAGATCTCTATTTTCTTAAATAGAAGGTGAAATATTTCCAGATGATAAATAGCTCTTGGTGTGTTACTCAGCCAGGGGAGCTTTCAACACACATTGGACTGTTGAAAGGAATTCTAAACATTACAATGCAATATTCTGCTAGTCCAGATCACTAAAAGCTAGCTAACAAGACATGAGTCCTTTCAGAAGACCAGAGTAGCATAGAATGGTAAATATTCTTGGGCATTCAAAACCTTTGTATAACAAATATTTACATTACAATTTTACTTGGTTAGGATTATAGAGCATCACTGAGTCTTGTCAGCCATTTTCTGTTAACTGCATCTTAAACATGTTCATTTTTGAGGCACCATGACTCAGAGGAAATAGAATTAAAGATACATTTAACATTCTTTAAACTTACCAAGAAAAAAATAAGAGTCTTTGTATCCGATTAAACATTTCAACCTGAGACGTTGATAATTTTGTTAGGCTTATTTTAAATAGGTTAATCTGTGAGGGTCAGGCATACGAAAGAAGCCACTAAACTACTGCTTTAAATCTCTAACAGTAGACTAACAAACATTGTAAAGAACATTTTCCATGTATTGTAAATATACATTTTACCTCAAAACAAATTGAGTACACACTACAGAGGAAACTCTTGCATTAACTCTAATTCATGTGTGCAGATATGATTGTCAGATGAGTCCTTGATTTCAGCCCTCCACTGACCTATGCCTCAAACCCCATGAACATCTGATGGGATGTTTTACAGAGCTACATATCAATTAAAGCTAGGTTGTATACATTCTGTTTTTTTTTAATCAATAGTTCTTTTAATCGGAAGAAACAATATGTTATGTAACACTTTAGAGACACATTAATAGGTTTCTAAGAGAGGATGTATTTCCTTGGAAATATAATGACAAATAAGTAGATTTAAGCATATCTCTTTTTGCACTTAAAAGAAACCAAGGGAATGATTCTAATGAGATGTCTGAACTTGTTATGGCTCAATGGGACAAAAAATAAAGAAACAAAGGATACTCAGAGAAACAGGAGTTTACTGCACATAGATCGTTGTATGGAGTTAGGCAATTTAATTCATTTTCTTGAAATATTACATACTTCTGTTTACAAAGGGGAAAGTAGTTCAATTTCAAGATCTACATTTAAATGAGAAAGTCAATGACCATGATATTATATTTATTTCAAATTTTTATTTATAAAGCAAATGCAGGAAGATGTTGCTAATTTTAATCAAATAAATTATAAGGTTTTGGTTTTAGCCTTCAATTTATTTGTTGGTTACTATGATTTTTATTCAAATCAATTTTGATAAAAGAAAAAGATATATTGCCTTAAAACTTTACCTCCTCTCTTGTGACCATATGAAATTTATAGTAAGAGAATAAAAGTACAAACTCATAAATAATTCTGCTTAGACAGCTATAGTGGCAGGAGAGGGGACAATCTAGTCTTTGAAACTTTGAATTGTTAAATAACTAGAATGCTCTGAAAAAGTTCAAAGAATCTGCATAAACTATATTTAGGTGGTTCATGAAAATTGGGGGAAACTGAAAAGGCAAAATCTCGGATTTAGGAATAAGAGATAGCAGGCAAATACAAAAACTGTTTGAATATACATTTTCTCTTAAATACCTAAAAAGTAATATGATATAGGTATAAATAATCAACACGTTAATAATGAAGAAAGCACTGGATCAAAAAGAAGAGTAAATATTCTATAAAAGAATGGGAATACATCAAACTCCATGATGTTTGTCATCCCAGTCACATATCAAGGATAAAAAGAGGCAATTAGTTGTGTTTTCATTCAATATAAAACAAAAGTTAACAAAGTTAGCAAAGCTCATCAGTAAGTTCAACACACAAATTCAAAACTCCAAGTTAAATAACTGATATTTAAATATAAACAGAACATTCAGTCATCATAATTTTGAGAAAGCCAAAATTATCAACAATAATGATCCACATTCCTGAGCAGAAAAGAAACATGGAAAGAATAAAAATTGGGGGAAAGCCTGTGCACTAACAAAGAAAATCAATAAAATATGTTTTCTATAAGATAAAGGTATGAATTTTAATGGGGATATTTAAAAATTATAAAAGAGTAAATAACCTCTGTGATCTATTTTGTGGTAACTCTGAAAAAAAATTAAAAATTCTCTTAGTTGATATTTCAATGACACCATGACTCAGGCAACCTCCTTCCCACCAGAACTCCCCACTCCCTGGGACCTTAATTTTCTCTAGGATTAGGTGTATCTTCTTTTACTGAGGCCAAAATAGGCAGTCTTCTGCTGTATATATATTGGGGAACTTCAGACCAGCTTACATGTGGTGCCTGGTTGGTGGCTCAGTGTTTGAGAGTTCTTGGGGGTCCAGATCATGTGAGACTGCTGGTCTTCCTATGCGATCTCCCTCCTCCTCCTCAGCTTCTTCCAGCTTTTCTCTAATTCAATCTCAGAGGTCCCAGGCTTCTCTGTCCATTGGTTTGGTATAAGTATCTGTATCTGGACTCTTTCAGCTTCTTTGGGCCTCTTAGAGGACAGCCATGCTACACTCATGTCTGTAAGCACATCACAGCATCAATAATATAGTGTCAGGTTTGGAGCCTCCCCTAAAATGGATCCCAAATTGGGTCAGTCTCTTCTCCATTTTTGTCCCTGCAGTTCTTTCAGACAGGAACAATTCTGGGTCAGAGTTTTTGACTATAGGAAATCAACTGCATCATTCCACTTCATGCCCTCCTCCCACCCCAACACCTGAAGAAAGCATTCAATTTGGGCTTGCTTTATGTTTCAGAGGTTTAGCCATTTACCCCATTAACAGCATGGCAGGAAACAAGGTGATATCAGGCAGCCGTGGTTATAGAAATGTATTTGAGATTCATATCCTGATCAGTGGTCAGAGTGAGAGACCTCTAAGTCCATACCAGTGACATATTTTCTCCAGTAAAGCCACACTAATCCTTGTAATCTTTTTAAATAATTTAACTCCCTGGTGACTAAACATTCAGATATATGAACCTGTGCGGGCCATTCTTATTTCAACTACCACATTAGACCTCCTGACACATATAGACTTGCATCCTTATCATAATGAAAAAATACATTTAGTCTTCCTTCAAAGGTCCCTATAGTCTATTATAGCCTCAATACTATTTACTCCTCCAAAGTTCAAAGACTTTTCTGAGACTCAAGGCATCCACTTTACTGTAGTGTCCTATAAAATCAAAATAAAATTTAGATCACATACTTCAATGTACAATAGAACAGAATATACATTACCATTCCAAAGGGATAAAGTGTATCTTAATGTGGAAAGATAGAACTAAAGCAAGACAAAAAGCATCCAGGAAAACTCTGAATTCTGTAATTCGGTGCTCCTCAGATCTCCAACTCCTTTCAGCTTTGTTGTCTACAATATACTGCAGGCTCCAAGTTCTTTCTACACCAAGTCTGCCCAACTTCTTAGGTATCCCACATAGGTGGCACCTCCAATACATCACAAACCATGCTTCACCTTCACGCTGGCATGCAATGATCTCTCTGGAGATCATACAGAAGCACCACTGACACATGCCTGGCCTCAGTGGCTTTTCTTAACCATCGATGGATATTCCACTACTCCTTTCTCATATCCTTGACACTAAGGCCGGAACCAAGTGGCGAAAGCTGCCAAGTTCTGCTGCTTGATAGAAATAGAGCTTGGCCTCCTCTTTCAATTATATTTGCATCAGCTATTTTGATGGTTTTCATCACCATATGAGCTTTTCATTAATTCCTTGTACAGGCTGGAAGTATAGCTGGGTAGGATCTTGCCCCGAGATCACCATTACTCCATTTTACATGAGGTTTCTCTGTATATATTTTCTCTCCTTGAGCACAGGACTTGCCTCAAATGATAAATTTTCTGCTGATCCTCTTTTCATCAAACCATAAATTTTGTATTTATCTTTGTCCAGCTTGTTCCTTTTCATTATACATCTGCATTGAAGTGAACAATAATAACCACGCAAAACACATATATAACCAGGCTGTCCTGAGATCTCTCCTGTCAATATGAATAATCCAAACTCTTTAGCCTCAGGCATATTTTCAGAACAAGGACAAAAAGCAGCCACATTCTTTGTCAAAATATCAAAAGAGTGGTCTCTAGGCCACTTACCAACATTCTTCTTCTCTGAAACCTCTTGAGTTGGGTCATTATAAATTACATCATTCTCTGTACTACTGCCTGTCCCGATTCTGAAGAACAGCTCATTAAACCCTATTTGAAGCTGAAGCATCCAATCACTTTTATACAAGATCCCCAAATCTTCCATTTTCTTCAAATAGATATCACGGTCAAGTCTTTCACAGTAATAACCTGGTATCACATTCTGTCTTAGTTACTGTTCTATTGCTATAAAGAGATACCATGTGCAAAGTATCTTACTGAAAATTAAGCTAGAAATTTTAAAAATGTTTTTGGAACCCAGGAATGATGTACAGACCAAGAACTATTTCATGGAATGAGTAAATTAT
Organism: Grammomys surdaster; assembly: GCF_004785775.1. NCBI lineage: Eukaryota > Metazoa > Chordata > Mammalia > Rodentia > Muridae > Grammomys > Grammomys surdaster. The sequence continues at coordinate 15,527,005 of NW_021604622.1, forward strand.
AGTTTTAAACTTTTTATGGTTTAAAACCATTTTAAAGGAAAAAAACATATTAGAGTTTATGTAAAACTTCATTGTAAATGTTTGTGTCAATCTTCCACTGATCACTTTTCTCAAGACAACTATCCTGTTCGTTACCTAAGAGCTGTACCCATTTGTTTCCATCTCCATTGACCAAGCCTGCCTGCTTCTAGTGCTTAGGACAATTCAGACAGATGTTTTCGTATGGGGAGATGTGAAAGTATGTTAAACACTTGATTCGCAGGCCTAAGAGCCCAAGAAACAACAAATAAACAAATAAACAATCAAGCCCACTTAAACAGCAAGAGTCATAAATCTGTGCCTGTAATTGCAATATGCAAAGGTGATGACAAAAAACAGGAAAATTCCTTCATGTTTGGAGTATATAGTGTGTCTTACTCTGCAGAAGTAAATCACAAAGAGGCTCTGATTGAAATGCACTTAAATCTGTGGTTTTCTTCTCCTTTATACCTAAGAATCATGTCAAGAATGAGCTCGCTATTTCTCTCTCTCTCTCTCTCTCTCTCTCTCTCTCTCTCTCTCTCTCTCTCTCTCACACACACACACACACACACACACATACACACATACACCATAACGCACACACCATAAATATTATTTAATATTAAATGGCTACACTTAATTTGGTAACATGTTTGTAACATGTTTATCCAGTACATTCATGTGTGAATAGAAATTTTTACCCCTGAAACAATAATCATACAAGTTTTCTTTCATTTTTCTAGGAAAAACTACCTCTCTAAAATCAGATAGTTCTCCTCCCAACTGCTTCTCTGTCTGCATGTCTATTAAACGTGTCCCAGTAAATAGCAAATGAAAATAAAAGTCACTGCTGCATATATTTATACAAACACTTTTTCCATTTGATGTGCACTTTTCAACTCACAGAAAATACGAACGAGCTGCCTTTTAGTGCAGCAGTTCCAAACCACAGTCAGAGATAGGCTGGTAAACATTTAACTTTAGATTAGCTTTCTCAAACTTTTAAGCACTGAAATTCAAGATTTGCTTCCACGCTGAACCTAGGCCTCAGCATCTTTTTTAAGCCTCTCTTGGCATCTCATTTTCACGCACCATCTGAGATGACTTGGAACACATCAGAAAATAACACCATTGCTTCCACAAAACAACTATCTGGACAGTGCCTATTTCTGCATCCATCATTTATGGGACTCTTTCTGGGGGAGATTTTATTTTAAGTGTCAATACTAAAGGATGATCTTATTGGAGTGGGCAGTTTCAGTCTGCAACTGGCGTAGCACCTACTCAGAGGAACCTTATTTTTAATACTTGGCGTAAGACATAAATATAACACTTATTTTTAAATTGTTATTTTTATGTAATTAATAATTTCTGTGTGTGATATTTTAGACAACTACATGAAATGATGTATAGTACTATATTTTTAACAATTTACAGCTTCCAAAGAGGAAGAAAGTCGTCCTCAGTTCTTATGGAAATGAGACGTAAAATTAGCCACATGGCATAAAATGAGCTTCAGTTGTATCACCAGAGAAGTGGAGAAATGAGTTTTATCTATGGAGATCCATTGCTGGAAACACTGAAAGTTCAACATTTTCTAAGTCTCATAAAATGCACATTTTCCATCTTTTCAGTTACCACTTATTTTGAAGAAATAAACAGAGGAAAACACACAAATAAGTACTCACACATACATTCCACATATCGATCATGAGAAATTCATCAATGCTTTTGACTCTCCCAATTTCAATATATGAATATAATTTAGAATTAAAAGAGGGCACATGCGTGTGTGAGCTTATACATGTGCTTGTGTGTGTGTGTTTGTGTGTGTGTGTGTGTGTGTGTGTGTGTGTATGTGTGCATGTATATATGTCAAGATTGAGACTGGTTTTCTCTGTGTAGCCCTGCCTGTTATGAAATTTGCTCTGTAGACCAGATTGGCATGGAATTCATAGAGAGCCTCCTGTCTCTGCCGTCCGCATATTGGGATTAAAGGCATGAGCCACCACCACGTAGTACTAAAAACATAATTTTGAGGACCTTAAATGATATGGAGAAAAAATTTTGGGGCTAGTTATTGGAAAATGGCTACCTGGTGGTTTTTAAATTAAGTATAGCTGCACAGAAAAATAACTACATGATTATATTTGCAGAGCAATATGTATTTCCGTTGCCGTTTTTATTTTCTATATTTTCCTATTCATATAATCAACCTATAAAATGTTAGACTGCATAATGATACACTTCTCAAATCTCAGCACTTAGGCAGTTGGCTTTGATGGGTCTCTGTCACTCTGAGGCTAGCCTGGTCTACATAGCAAGTTCTAGACCAGTCAGGACAGCACAGTGAAAATTGTCTTTACACCTGTGTGAATTAATTACGATTTGAGAAAAAAAAATTCTGACCATGTTAAAAAAAATTTGAAAATTGAATATATGAATAAAGCATGCTCAGTGGAAAAAAAAGAAGGTATGTTTTTAAAAGTTGTTACTGAGTAAAAAAAAAACAGGGTTTATCTTATACTGTGCAGTTTTTCTATTAAAACTATGTTACATGTTCACTAAATGAGATTTTTACAATATCTAAGAAGTTAATTTTCATATATATTGGTTAATTAGATACTGGGTAATTTGATGCTGGTTAAACCGCAATATCTATTTTGGTCACCAGGATGCTGGTGTTCACCAGCAGAAAATCAGTAATGCTAACTCTTGACTGAGAAGCCTGTAAAGTGACTATGTTTTGCTGTGCTTAGACAAGAGAGATATGCATGGTTGTAGCTCTGGCATGTGGGTGTGGTTCCTGTTGGGCAGAGTTGTGGATCCTGTGCCTCTGCAGCTTGGCTACCTGGGCTAGCTTGCTTGATATAGCAGGCTTCTGCAGGGAAATGGGAACTTAGAAAAGTCTTCTGTGGGAGACTAAAGATTAAGCAGGGGTTCAGTAGTCTAAGGCTCCCTCCAGGGTTCTCCACGACAGGCCCTAAAGACAAGAGGAAGTCCATGGTTTGAAAAAGGTTTATTGTCATGGCAGAAAGGGGATGAATCTGGCTGTACCCTTCCCCCATACTTCAGAGTGGACCTGAGCTAAATAGGAAGGGAGGAGGGAGGGGGATCTGGGAAGGAATGCTTAAATGGCTATGCCTTCTGGCCTTTAAGTATCTAATTAATATGAAGATCTCTCGAGGCCCTCAGGCCTGTAGTCACACCCTCTACCTGTGCTGGGTGACACAAACCTCTCTTTGGGAGGGGCTGTAGGTGCATTTCCCTATGTGACAGAAAGAAGCAGATCAATGGAGGTCTAGCCTATGTGTCAAGAGCCTGGATTCTGGGAGTGTGGCAAAATGTATGCTTTCCTGTTAGGTATGGATACCTGTCAGGTCTCTGACCATCTCTAGCCAGTGCTCCACCAGAAACCAAGCCATCCTTTCATGGACTCACAGAGATACTCAGGGCTTCAAATCCATTGGTGGTTTTCAGAGAACCTGACTTCAGTTTCTAGAATCCATTTAGGGACTCATAGCTCTTTGTCTGTAAATCAGTAACAGGAGTGTGATGTCCTCTTTTCCCATCTTTGGAAGGTGGGGACATATGTGGTACACATTCTTTATATGCACAAGACATTCATTAGATACAAAGTAGCAATACGTCATTTTAAAAGACATCATCATGTGGCTCATCGCTAAAATGAGTTATGCAGTGTTTTTCTAACAGTCTTAGAGTTTTAAAAATGTTTGCTTCTGATTATTTAATCTCCATAAGACTAGACTTTTTAAGTTAGAAGGTTAAAGATGGAAGTTAGAGGAAGGAGTAGCAGCCACTGGATTTAATTTGGATTTTGATAGGGCTGACAGCACACCGGCTTACGTATTCTTAAATCACTTTGAAAAGAAAACAGTTTTGACTTTAATCAAATGATATGGAATTTTCTTTTTGTAACTTTACTTGAATCAAACTGTGAAAACCCAATTAAGATTTTCACTCAGTTCTCAAAAATATCTGCACATATTCTTTAAGCCATTGCAAACTGGTTACTGCTCATAAAACTATCCCTGTTGCATTGAGCCTTTGCCTGTATTATACCTTAACATAAATTTGAAAGTGAAAGTAATACCCACTGCATTGAATATCTTTAATAGTGTGGTTGACAATTGTGATTTGAAATTCATAAGTTCAAAGAACATTTTTCTACTGCTTGATTTTATGCTTCAAATTCCCCATGCTTTATAGCAGTTAAAAAAAATAGGATAAAAAAAACCTTCATCCCATCATTCTTGGCAATTCCTCTTATGCTGAAATGTAATATGCAAAAACTTTTAAAGGATAATCCAAATTGTAGACTTTCTCATTTTCTTATTTCTTTGAATGCTTTCCTCAACCATTCAAAAATTCACATTATATTATATTCTATGCCACATACACTTCAGAGAAAATTTAGATGTAAATGCAAACTCAAAACAAGAATTTCATCTTAATAACATTTTGTATGGTCTTATGCTGGAACTAAACCAAAATGTTTAATTTGATGTTTAAACATACAACCAGAGAGGACATTTTTAACTTCATTTTGCTGTGATAAGTTTTAATGCCAGTTCACACAACGCTAAATATAAAGAATGATATAATTGAAAATGATTTCAATGATACCTTCTGTGTTGAACCATTAATAAAATCAGAGTAACACCTGTATATACATTTTATAGCAAATACAAAAATGATTACAGTTACTACTGAAGTTTAAAATACTTCTCTTTAAATGATGTACTGATTGAGATAGATTCTTATGTAAACTTGAAGAATTAAACATTTATTATCAAAGGACTAGTTTAAGCTATTTTAAATAATGTTTGAATCAAAATAACAATTTATAAGAACATATGTTAAAGGGACTGACAAGACGGCTCAGAAGTTAAGTGTGCTTTCTGAATTATCCAGCCATCCACATTTTAAATTTCAATAACCAGGAAGGTGTAGATATCACATAAAAGGCTATTAAGTAGTAATTTAACTTATCTGATAAATAAATTGTCTCTCTCTTTCTCAGCTACATTCTGACTTGGACAAGGGAGAGGGCACTGTTAAATACACGCTCTCTGGAGATGGTGCTGGCACTGTTTTTACAATTGATGAAACTACGGGAGACATTCATGCAATAAGAAGCCTGGATAGAGAAGAAAAACCTTTCTACACTCTTCGCGCTCAGGCCGTGGACATCGAAACCAGGAAGCCATTGGAGCCCGAATCAGAGTTCATCATTAAAGTGCAGGATATTAACGATAACGAGCCAAAGTTTTTGGATGGACCTTATGTGGCTAGTGTTCCAGAAATGTCTCCTGTGGGTGAGTAGACAAATCAAATTTCCATCAGATGCTATTAACCATCTTCAATTTTTTCTTGGTACATATTGATGTAGGTATCTTATTTATAAGGTATTAATATTGTTCACTTAAACATTTTAATTTGCTCTAGAAACTGTTTTCTGTGCCACTATGAATACAGATGTTAAAATATGTGACAATTTTTATTTTTTCTTAATTTATTGATTTATATGAACTTGATTGGAATTGATACTATTCAGTGTTAGAGATAACTACCAAATATGGCCAAAAGCTCAAACTAAAGTATTAAGTAATACATTACATTGAGCTCACCAATGGGCCAATAAAGGGGCATTTGCATTCTTTATATATTTCCTAGAGTAAAAGGTATAAAATCACTTCTTGTTTCCATATTTTTCTGTTTTCTTTTCATTTTCAATCATTAATTCATTCATTCACTCTATACCCCAACCACATATTTCCTTCCTTCCTCTTCTCCCTGTCCAATCCTCTCATCTCCTCTCCCCATATTCTACCCTCCTTTCTCTCAGAAAAGTGGAGGCTTCACATCAGTACCAACCAACTGTCACATACCAAGTTGCAGTAGAACTAGGTGCATATTTTCCTATTGAAATTAGACAGGACAGCATAGTTAAGGAACAAGAATCCAGAGACAGGCTGAAGAGTCATTGACAGCCTCTGATCCTACTGTAATGGGGACTCACTTGATGACCAAGCTGCACATATGTTATATATGTATGCACCCACATTGGTTGATTCTGTAGGTTTTCTTCTGTTGTCCTTGACCTCTCTGGCTCTTTTAAATCTTCCCCCCCTCCACAAGATTCCCAAGCTTTAATTAATTATTGGCTGTGGGTCTTTGGATCAGTTTCCATCACTTGCTGGGTGAGGCCTCTCACATGACAGTCATGCTAGCCTCTAGTCTGCAAGTTAATATCCTCCAGGAGAATATCATTAACAGTGTCATTGGTGGTTTCCAATGGGTCAGTCATTGGTTGGCCTTTCTTTCAGTTTCTGCTCCAACTTTATACCTGAACATCTTGTAGTCGGGACAAACTCACAACTACAATGATAACTGTTCCCAAGGATAATTTCTTTATCCATTCTTCAGTTGAGAGACATCTGATTGTTTCCAGTTTCTAAATTTTAAAAATAAAAATGCTATGAATGTGGTTAATCAAGAGTCCTTATGGTATGATAGAGCATCTTTTTGAGTTTTTGTTCTTAACCAATGTGAATGGTGTAAGATGGAATCTCAGAGTCTTGATTTGCATTTCCCTAATAACTAAGGATGTTAAACATTTCTTTAAATGATTCCCAGCTAGTACAGATTCCTCTGTCTAGAATTCTATATTTAGATCCATACTCTATTTTAAATTGGATAACTTTGTTAATGTCTAATTTCTTGAGTTCTTTACGTGTTTTGGATATTAGCCTTCTGTCAGCTATAGGGTTGGTGACAAACTTTTCCCATTGTATATGCAGCTTTTTGACCTATTGATGGTATCCTATGACATACATAGCATATTGAAGCTTTTCAGTTTCATGAGGTCCCATTTATTAATTATTTGTGTCTGAGTTGTAGGTGTTCTGTTCAGGAACTTGTCTCCTGTGCCAATGCATTCAAGGCTATTCCCCACTTTATTTTCTAACAGATTTAGTATATCAGAACTATCAGAGTCCTCAACATAAAACTAGAATGTCTTTGATCCACCTTGTTACTTGAGCTTTGTGCAGGGTGATAGAGATGGGTCTTTTTTCATTCTTCTACATGAAGACAGCAAGTTAGGCTAATACCATTTATTGAAGATATATTCTTTTTTTTTCTGTTGTATATTTTTGGCTTCTTTGTAAAAATTCTAGCATCCATAGGTATGTAGCTTTACTATTACATCTTCAATTCAATTCTACTGATCAACCTGTCTGGATTTTTCCCAACACTATGTGGTTTTTATTACAGTTGCTCTGCAGGACATCATGATACCAGGGATGGCTATACCTCTAGCAGTTCTTGTATTGTACAGGAACATTTTAGCTGTCCTATATTTTTGGGTTTTAAACATGAAGTTAAGAATTTGTCTTTTAAAGTCTGTAAAAGATTGTGCTGGAAACTAGTTGGTAAAGTTATTGAATCTATAGATTGGTTTTGGTAAGATAGCCATTTTTATTGTGATAATCCTATTAATCCACGAACAGGGGTGAACTTTCCATCTTCTGATGTCATCCTGAAATTCTTTCTTCAAAGACTCGAAGTTTCTTCAAAGACAGGTCATTCACTTGCTTGGATGGTGTTACACCAAGGTAGTTTATATTATTTGCAGCAAGTATAAATGGTGTTGTTTCCCTAATATCTTTCTCAGTGCATTTATCATTTGCATAAAGGATGGCTGCTGATATTCTTTTGAGAAAATTTTGTATCTAGCCACTTTGAAGAAGGAAGTTATCAGTTGTAGGTTTTCTGGGAAAATGTTTGGGATCACATATTCATAGTATCATATCAGTTGCAAATAGCAATACTTTGACTTCTTCATTTCCAATTTGTATCCCTTTGGTGTCTTTTAGCTGTTTGATTACTCTAGCTAAAGCTTCAAATACTGTATTGAATAGATAATGAGTGGGCAGCCTTGTCTTGTGTGTAATTTTAGTAGAATAACTTTACATTTCTCTTGATTTAATTTGATGTTGGCTACCAGCTTGCTATAGATTGCCTTTAATGCGTTTAGGTATCTCTGCTCCTGTATCCCTGATCTATGCAAGACTTTTATCATGAAGTGGTATTGAATTTTGTCAAAGGATTTTTTCAGCATCTAATGAGATGATCATGTGTTTTGTTTTGTTTCATTTTGCTTTGTTTTGTTTTGCTATGCCTTGTTTTCACTTTCTTTATATGGTAGATTACACTGATGATTTTTTTTTTTTTTTTTTTTTGGTGAACCATCTTTAGAATTCTGGGCTGAAGCCTACTTTATCATGGTGGATGATGTTTTTTTATTCATGACGGTGTTCTTGGGTTTTGTTTGAAAGTATTTTATTGCAAATTTTTGTTTCAATTGTAATAAAGAAAAAATATTTGAAATTCTCTTTCCTTGTTGATTCTTTGTGTGGTTTCAATATCAGGGTGACTGTGGTCTCATAGAACGAGTTTGTCAAGGTTCCGTCTCTTTCTCGTCAGTGGAATAGTTTGAGAAGTATTGGTATCAGCTCTTCTTTGAAAGTTATGTAAAATTCTATGATAAAACCATCTAGCACTGAGCTGTTTTGGGTTGGGAGATTTTTATTATTAAAAATTTATTTTTAGGAGTTTTGTGTCTTCTGAAATGGTTTACCTGATCACATTTAACTTTGGTAAATGGTATCATATCGATTAACAACACTGTCCAATTCATTTAGGTTTTCCAATTTTGTGGTGTATGGGTTTTTGAAGGAAGACCTAATGATTCTTAGGATTTATACAGTGTCTGCTATGTTCCCGTTCATTTCTGACTTTGTTAATTTGGATATTCAACCTCTGTTTTTTTAGTTAGTTGGTTATGGGTTTGTCTATATTGTTGATATTTTCAGAGAACTGGCTTTTGGTTTCATTGATTCTTTTTATTGTTCTCTGTGTTTTCTAATTTATTGACTTCAGCCCTGAGTTTATTTCCTACTATCTACTTCTCTTGAGTGTGTTCGCTTCTTTGTTTCTTTGTTTCTTTCTTTGTTTCTTTGTTTATTTCTTTCTTTCCTTCCTTCCTTCCTTCCTTCGTTCCTTCCTTCCTTTCCTTCCTTCCTTCCTTCCTTCCTTCCTTTCTTTCTTTCTTTCTTTCTTTCTTTCTCTTTCACTTTCTCTCTTTCTCTCTCTCTCGCCCCCTCCCTCACTTCTCTCTCTCTCTCTCTCCCTTCCTCCCTCTTTCTTCCTTCCTTTCTTTCTTTCTTTCTTTCTTTCTTTCTTTCTTTCTTTCTTTCTTTCTTTCTTCCTAAAACTTGCAGATGGGTGGTAGTCACTAGTATGGGATATCACTAATTTTTTTTATAAATATAATGCAATGAACTTTCATCCTAACATTGCTTTCATTGTGACTTATAAGTTTGTATATGTTGTGCATTAATTTTGACAAATTCAAAAAGTCTTTAATTAAGTAATTAATTAATTCCCTGACAGAGTGGTCATTGGGAAGAAAGTTGTTTAGGTTCCATGAGTCTGTAGGCCAAGAACCAATTATACTTTGCATAGTTGATTAACAGTATAGCCTTTGCTCTATCACATCAGTTTGTCCATAGTTGACACAGATATTTAGGTTTTCTCTGAGCACAAAACATTTTTGCCAATTACTGTGAGTGGAGAAAAATAAATAACGGAAAAAAAACCACTAAACTGACTTATACATATAAATATTAAGGACCCTGGCATTAATATATATTATAAGCCCCATATAATATTTATAAGGAAATAGTCGTGATGAATAGTTATAAGGAAAGTCATTATTTTATATAATATGTACATTAAAAATAAAATGAAAATTATAAAACATCACAAATACTTAAAGAGCCAGTGTATTTATAACATAAACATAAGGTGAATAAATATTGTAGTACTGGAACAAACTTTGTAATGCAAATGTGAATTTAATCCTAATGGATTTTATATAGGAAAGAATGCTCAAACAAACCTACAATGAAAAGTATAAAAAGGGACTATTACAAGGACTATACATATGTAAGTTCAGAAAATGTTAAAAAGATAAGTCGAAATTTCAAGGAAAATTAATATTTCAGTCATAATGTAATATAATGCACTTAACACCCTGAGATTCAAAATTGTCCACTTGACACTATGAATGGTTTGAGAGGAAGGTTGTTCTGGTAATAACTTCTGCTACATCCAATCTGCCATGGCAACATGCTCAAAGACAAACTGCTTCTACTTTGACCTAAGGAAATTGCCTCTTGATCCAGAGAGTCCCCAGCTCCTTGGAGACAAATTTGGACTTTATGGATGTGCTCTTAATTCTTTAAGACCATGAAGAGCACAATGAATTACGATAATGTGCCCTCCTTAATATCTGATGATTATGCATCTGGGGACCATGCATTTTCAGTTACTTTCTTCAAGACTGGAGACAGTTTTGCAGTTTCAAATCTGTATTTAAGCTAATATCCTCTTCCTCTCCCTTACCTTAGTCATAATGGAAAGATTCCTAAATTATCAATGACCAGGTCTCTATGATTGGTGTTAGGAGCTTTTGATTATGAATCGATATTTAAGGCCTTTGTTTTACCAGTACTTAAAAAGTTGTTACGTAACTGGCGAACTCACTGGAGAGTTGTCCTTTTTAATATTTGACTATCACAAAACTCTCTTCCTGTTGCATGAAATCCTAGTAACTCCTATGAATAAAGAGATAGAAATGAGGTTAAAATTATTCACAGCTGCTTATTTTGATTTTTTTTTCTGGTGAGCCACTATTAAACTCCTTTTGACAAATTTATATTCAGTATGTAATATTACGGAGCTGTCCTAAAGGTTTAGAAAGTCTATTATAATATTTTCTAATCTACATTACTATATATTTAGATATAATGCATAATTAGATGATGGGGCTTCTTGCTTAAAACATATCAGAGTAGTGTGGTTCTTTTGTTCATCCTAAACAAATAATATTACCATAAATTTAAATAAATAAGCTACAGAAAATTAAACTACTTTATAACAAAGTTAATTGACAAATGTATTTCTATTTTTAATCCCCTATGTTCATTGTTTGATTTTTCATTTAAAAGAAACATTCAGTGAAATTTTGGGTGTGTTTTCATCTTTTTATAACTTAGTCATTAAAAATTCCATACAATATGTTGTATAATATTCTTTCCTATACCCCAATTCCTTCCAGATCCTGCCCACATTCCATCTAATCCATTTCATGTTCTTTCTCTTAAAAAAAAAATATATATATATATGCTACTTAAATAGGGTCAATTAGTGTTGCACAACCATTTCTGAGCATAGGCCCTGTCCTTAGCTGTATTTGATGTAATGTTACTTCATTAAACAAAACCCATTTCTCACTCCCAAACAGCAATCTTTTGAATATAGCTTCTTGGCTACTGATAAGCATTTGTGCCCACTTACCCTCTTCCCTGCTCCGATTTTTCTTTTCTTGGGCTTATGCAGGCCTTTTGAAAGCTGTTTGGGTCTCTATAAATTCATTCACATGTGTCTTGATGTGTCTGGAAATGCCATATGGCCCTTTCTCAAAAATCTCACCCTTCCAGGGTTTACAATCTTTAATCCGTTCTTCCACATAAATCCTTAGTCATTGAGAAGGGTCTAATAAAGATATCTAACTCAGGACTGGGTATTCCAATTAGTTTCCTTTCTACATATTGAACAGTTGTCGTCTCTGTGGTAATTACCCTCTATTGATAGAGGAAGCTTTTCTGATGATTGTTGAAAAGCACATTGATCTATAGATATAGTTTGATTGTTATGGAAGTGCTATAAAGAGAATGACTTACAATAATACAATGGATATATTCTCTGATCCTATGAAACATTCCAAGTCTTTTCAGAAACTCAGTGCAACAATGCATTGTGTGTTTTGTAGTTGTTTATTTGTTTTCATAACTATTGAGACATTTTTCCTATATAACCAAAATACAAATTTTAAACTCAGGAATTTATATTCTAATGCTCAGAATCCATTCAAGTTTTATCGGTGGTATCAATACAATTTTTATTATTGTTCCTAATTTTATAATAGATTTGACATTTTAAATGTATATAAACATGTATTTTATGTGCTACTACATTCTTTCAATTCAGAAGGACATTTTTGGATTTCTTTATGGTAAAACTTGGTCAAATTTTCTCTAGGAAAATATTTTTAAGATATTTTGGATTTGTATGGTTTTATAAAGTATGAACTGTCTTTCTGTGTTTCTGTGTGTTCTCTCTGTCTCTCTGTCTCTGTCTCTCTCTCTGTATCTCTCTTTCTGTCTCTCTGTCTGTCTCTATCTATCTCTGTCTCTGTCTCTCTCTCTCTCTCCATGCTTGTGTGTGTATGTGTTTATGTGTGATGGGGGGACATGTGTGTTATCCCAAGTATACCACAGACTCATATAAAAGTCATAGGAAATCCTCAGGTGTCAGTCATTGCCATGTATCTTGTTTGACACAAGACCAATTTTTATTTTACAACTGTCTAGAACGGGCTATCTGATCCATAGGCTTTCTGGAATCCTTCTGCCTCTATATCCTATCTCTTTACTGAAACGCAAGTATTTTAGAAATGGAATACTTTTGGTTTTACACAGGTTCTGGAATTTGAACTCTGATCATTTTACTTGTATGATAAGCAATTCTATACATTGAGACATCTCCCTAAGGAGTTGAGCTATGGGTGTTTGGCAGATGCTGTGCAGGCACAGGGAGAACTGCAGTGGATAAGTGAGTTTGCTGCAGAGGTACAGGCACACATTTTTGCCCAGCTGCAATGGGTGTACTCTACAGCAGCATGTCCCATGATTGCTTCTTGCTACTGTTGTGCCTTCTCATGTTTGTTATTGCCATATTCTTCATATATCTGGAACCCTGTGATTGAATGTGGGAAGATCTCACTGCCTATAGCCTGGTGTCATTACCGCCTGTGTGATAGCTCACTCTATCTGGCAAATTTCCTCCAGATCAACATGAAGATGATCTTTCATAATATAATATTGTTTAGATAAATTAATGATTTTCTCAAATTTGTGATTTGATTTAAATAGTTATAGGAAGGTAAGGTAGTTGATAGAAAGTTTAAGAAGATGGTTTATGTTGTTTTAACATAAACATATTATAAAGTTAGAATTAAAAGTCCCTTGTAGACTGGGAAGAGCTGGATAGGCTAGAAAAGGAGCACAGTGAGCTTTCATTGCTTACAAGTGTGTAATTGCACTTGGAAGAGAAAAAATAGCCTTGGTATAAATTAATGATCAATGAATGCATTCCCTCTAGGTTGAGTCTAAGTTCCATAGGTTTTTGTGTCCACCCTGAAAAGCCAGGGTTATGAATAAAGTGTAACTAATTCTATTATGAGTGTAAGAATAGATGATTAGCAAATTTATCTGAACAAGTCCTGAAACACAAGACTTAAAATCGATGATGATCTCTTTCTTCATAAATACTAATTGTTATCACTTAAGCATAGTGAAAAACTTGCTACTACAGACTGGCTTGCTTCAGCTCTGCTAATCAATGACAAAAGTCATTGCTTTGACTTTAACGCAAACTTATGGAAAGAAAGATAGGCGGAAGGTGTTTAATGAGGTATGTGTTTCAAAATAAGAATACATAATCGATAATCTTGTTGTAATCTGCTTTTGTTCAATGATTTTATTTTGTTTTTAAAGAATATGATTTTATGGTGATTTTTATAGAGAATATTTAGGCCATGGCTATGAGGTAATTTTTTTAATAGAGTACTTTGTATCAGATGGTATGAAAAGGCTAAGAGAAAAAACTTAAAGTTGTTGGAGTCAGCTCATCCGAGTTTGCTCCATCCACCACGTATGTAGGTGCATATATGTATGCATAATGAAGTTTGTTGGCCCCTACTCATAGGACCTTTGCTCTATCCATGCACAAAACACATCCCTAGTGAAGATAAAAGTATCCAGAGAATTTCTCACTGGAAACAAGGAGCGCTGACCAGGGGAATCAAGCTTTATTCCCCAGATAAAAGTCTTCTGAATAATCAATGGCTGACTGCATATCAGCCTGCCTCAGTTTACCATGGGGTGGCCATTGACAGGTGCTCTGAACAAAATGTTTATTGGTGATAATATACTCTTTACAACTGCCAGCCCTCAGTTGCTGCTGCAGCAACCTAAGCTCTCCATCACTTGTGAAAGACTCTAATTGTTACAATAAAGCCAGTCTTTATTCAGGGAAGGGGATATGTCAGCTCAGAATCACAATCAAACTTTTTCTATTGAAGTTCTCTATAATCTATACTTTGTGACCTAGATCTGTTGCCCACTTCCTGTTCTGTACCCTGGTGTATGTTTTTATTCTCTTCTAAGACACTCAATATCCCATCCTTGTAAATCATGTGTCCTAAGTCAGGAAACTCAAGTCCGTGTGTCAACACGTGACCAAGATTTAGTTGTGGGAATCTGTAACATTAATAAGTCCACGATCCAAACCCAGGTACATCTAAGATACAATGGTGAGAAGGATAGAAAATATATTTGTTGTTATATCTGCTGAAAAAAACAACAGAACGAAGCACAGCATCGAGGACTAAAAGTCAATCTCTTTGGTCAGATGATTAGGTTGATATGGGGAGTAAATATAATTGTTCTGTCCGTACTTCAGGTTCTTTCTTCCTCTGTCTGCATTATATTTCCTGTTATACACTATATCATGTTGTATTGGAATGTTGGTATTTAAACTCTTGAGAGTCAGATGTCCTTAATCCTTTAAGGAATCCCTCTATTATTCCCCAGAGGTGTATATCTGTAAAGATTACAAACTTGGTTTTGTTTTGATTCTCCCAATTGCAACTAAGGAATAATAACACTTTATTCTCAAGGTTATTAGAAATAGGAAACAAAAATATGTGTAAAGCTTAGACCATGCCTGCATAATGCATTTTAAGTGAAGAAGGGTACTACTAATAATTTTTTTGCTCATTCTCTGGAGACTACCAGAGAAGGTGTTTATTACAGAACTCCTGGCTATTTACTATTCTCTCTCTCTCTCTCTCTCTCTCTCTCTCTCTCTCTCTCTCTCTCTCTCTCTCTCTCTCTCTCTCTCTCTCAATTATTTTTTTTCAATCAGCTGGTTCTCCATGCCCCCAACAAAGATAACTCAATTTTTTTCTTTACCCTTTCTGTAATCTAAGCCATGTTTATTTAAAAACAAAATAGACTTTTTACTTCAGTTTACATTTCCTTTCGTATAGAGGATTCCTGTACTTTAATGTGTGGAGACAAGCTGTTGATTTGTAGAAAACACCAATTATCAGATTATACTTACACTTCACAATCTGTCGAGTGGCCTTAACACATTTGCTGAAATTGAGCTGGGCCTGATGATCTCTCCTGTGTCAGCTGTAAAGTGTCTTCAGCATACTGTATGGCAGGGTTATTTCCGGGGCCATAGGATGTTATGACTGTGTGTTAAAGGAACATTTTATCCCTGTGTTTGAAATCTGCTTTCTTATTAGCGGCGCAATTGAAAAGGTAATGCGGTTGACAGTTTTGGGGTAGCCTTGAGAGAAATGTACAGATTGTTTTGCTGGCAGCACAATGTGTCCCTAAACATACAGCATACCACAGTGGTACTCATTCTCCCAGTCACTGATCAGCAATAAATGTTAAAAATTAACAAGAAGTTTCTTTTCTCCTAAACTACCAAATGACTCTAAGCATTAAATATATTTTAGCAGGAGTTGCTTCTCGGCCACAGTGTGGTAAAAATACATTAAATGTATTTTCAAAGTATTACTCCTTCCCCAGCCTCTGAGTGGCTGTAAACATTAAATATGTTTTATAAAAAGTGCTTTGCCAGCTACTGGCAGGATAGCTATGAACATCATTTTTCTTTAAAGTTGCCTTCCAGCTGTGGGGCTCTTTTCTCTCATTTGCTGCATTCTATTTATGTTTTGTATACAAAAGCAGACAGGAGGCTACCTAAGCCCAATTGTCTACTGCTTTAGAGTAAGTGATCACTGGATAGTGGCTGCACCTACATAAAGCCCTAATGGCCGTAGGAGATGACTGAGCTTCAATTTCATTGACTAGATAGTCCACCTAGAAGTCAGCTTTAGTTTCTAAAGCCATTTATGTTTGTTTTTTCATTGTACAATCTGTCTAAGAATAGTGATAGGCATGTGCTAACATTAGCATTGAAGAAGCTCACATCGAGAAAACAGAAACTGATGCTCTAATCCATCAAGGTGAACATACCCCAGGGAACAAGCAGACTCAAAGGCAAATGGCAAATGATTAACTTAATGAGATCCTTAACCCAGATATGACAAGCACCTGAAATCCTTTTCTGAAAAATATTTTGGGGTAAAGATATGAAATGCAAAGACATTGAAGACGATGTCACAATGTAAAGATTATATTGTAGTTTAGCAATCAGGTATATGCATGGACAGCTGAAACTGACACATTGACATCAGACATCTTTACAGCCATCCTTTGAGGTATCAACCAATGAAATATGTCATTTCTAGGTACCCAAGAGGCTACACTGTTGCTCTTGTTGCATGTCCCTCTGAGCATGCATCGTGGACTCAGTACAAATCAAGTTCTCCCTGCCACAACTCTGTCCTCTTTCCTTTCTCTCCCAGAGGCTGCCTTTGTATTCCCCACCCCATAAATCTTTCACTTGAGACCTGACCATTGGTGTGATTTTTGTCAAGATCTCCCATCTAGACCTATCAGTAGTTACACAGGTATGGTTCACTTTTTGTTATGTTTTGCTTTAAGTCAGTGTCACTCCTGAACATGATGTCCACCAGTAGGCTGGTGTATGACCAATAGTCTCAGCAATCTCTCTTCCTGTCTTTGTTCCCTGAGGACTAGCATTACACATTTTGCTATCTAGCTGGACATTTTTGATATGGATTCTAAGTGTGAAATACTGGTCTTCCTACTGTACAGGCAGACACTTTCCCAAATGAACTATCTCTGGCCACATAATTATAACTTTTATATTCAAATGGAAACATTAGTACTATTAAGGTCGAAATGTAAAATTTTAAGATTGTGGGTGGTATATATCTTCTTTATTTGTATTCACATTTTGGTTTCCTCATTGATATGTAATCAAGTTGAGGAATAATGGAACAATTAAAATAAAAGTCTTATTAGTGTTAATATTTTCTACTCTATGCCAACAAAAATATCTTCAAAGTATAAGACTAGTTTGTAGTACTCAAAAGTGACACTATTTGCACTTCAGACAAGGAGAAAATTGAAAACAATCACTGGCTACCATTTTATAAATAATTTAGAAATCTGTAACACTATTTGTTCTTGAAAAAGGCAGTAAAAGGAAAAGAAACATATAAATTAAACTGTAAACTACGTTAATCTTGAACCTAAAAAAAACAGTGTTATATGATAATTTCTTAAAATACTTTAATGGGTTAAGGTCTCAAAATATAATTAGTGCTGGTAGAATTTAAATAAAATACCAAAGCATTTGGTGGGAGTCTAAATTTATACTTCTTCTCTCCTTGCCTTTGTAATCAGACAATCAAATGATTGGTGATGAAAATATTGTTGTCATAAATATTTATTTAAAGAATTCTATAAAATTGGAAAACATATTTGTATTTACTGAAATTTATCCCCAACTTAGAATTGATAATTGTTATACTATAGTTTAAACCATCTTACAATGTATTTTGAAAATATCAACTCTCCACACACACCAATTCAAAATAATCTCCTAACACATCCTACAAGATTCATGGGCTCTTAGTTTTAGTCAGATGAGTCAACTCAGTGCTATTAGTATGCACACAGATGAAGGCCATCTGCTGGAGCAAGGACAACCTAGCAGTGACAGGATTCCTGAAGAAATCTGATTCCTCCCTCCTCAGCAACTAGTAACCATCAAGAGCTTCTCACCTAGAGGTAGGACTTGATGATGGAATCTCTGCTAGAAGTTTTGCTATTTTAAAGGTAGAGTGTTGAAAGCAAATCAAAATGACATCTGTGTAAAATGTATATCTGGTTAAAGTTGATGAAGGATGGAGGACAAATGGAAATTAGTTCCTCAATCCTATTGCCACTAAATATTTTCTTAAGCATTAAAAGAACACTATTTTAAAATCCTCTGAGAAGTGTTTGAATAAACTTTGTTGTTCTTGTTCCTTCGGTAGCTTTACTTTTCCCCTAAAATTTTCTCCTGGTTTATGGTTTTATTCAATTCCAACATGCTTTTGATTTCTGGTCACCCTGCCCCTGTGGCCCAAGCACTAGAAAAATTGGTATCTTTAAACACCCCTGATGAGTAGAGTAGTACCTTAAATTATACTTATTTCCTAGTTCTCTTTTTATAATTGTTCCTAATAAATTACCAAATAATACCTTTATAGAATCATTGTTTCTAAAAATACATGTTTAATTATGAATTAGCTTCTATTTAAAATATTAGCCAACAAAACTTGAAATTTACAGTCAAAAAATTATAAGGAATTATTGTGCAGAAAACTATATTGGCTGCATTGTAAAAGAAATGTCTTACAGTCTGAAACTAGAAGATAATTTCAACAGATATTTACTTAGTCTTTACTCAATATTTTCATAAAATAGTAGCATATAGGAATTTGGCAATAATTATGAAAATGAGAAGGTTATTTTGAAATTTTCATATACAAATATTATGTTTGCTTCATTTTGTGTCTTCCTTCCATTTGCTTCCTTGTACCTAGCATATCTTCTGCTGAATAAACAACACGAGTTTTTCATTCTTGAAAAAGAAATAATATGAGATAAAACCAATGATTCCGAGTGCCTTATTTGGGGCATTTTGCCATAAAGACACATAGTACTAGCTTTGACAACAGAATTGAGAGGTACCGAGAAAATCTTATACAAATGTTAAAATTTCTCACAAAACTAAACCTGTAAGGTACCTGAAAATAATACCTGAAAAAAATGGAGATTTATAAAGGCTTTTGAGTATTTTATATTGTGAATCACTCTTGTACAAGTTTCAATATGGAATATTACATATAATCATAATATCACTTTAAATGAATTACTTGGTGTACTTATAAAGGTCTAAATGTTCCACAACATAGAATTATTTTTAAAGGATTTTTTGTTTTGTTTTGTTTCTTTTTGTTTTGTTTTGTTTTGTTTTGTTTTTCGAGACAGAGTTTCTCTCTGTAGCCCTGGCTTCCTGGAACTGACTCTGTAGACCAGGCTGGCCTCAAACTCAGAAATCCGCCTGCCTCTGCCTCCCAAGTGCTGGGATTAAGGGCGTGTGCTACCACTACCCAACTTTTAAAGTTTTAAAAATTAAAATTGCTACTTTGGATAAAAAATAGCTCTTATATTTACTTAAACAGCAGTTAAAATAATACATTGGAAAATTCAATAAATGGAATATAAAATGTTAGGAATTTCATTGCACCAAGATTTTGGTCTTCATTTTACAGAGTACATATTATTGGGCTAAGATAGTTTTTGTGCCATTGTCTGAGCATCTAAACTAAATAATCATGGAGTCATCAATTGGAATTTCCTATTTCACCAGCTATAAAAGTAGGATTATGTAATTGGGCACCATGTAGATTACAGAAACTCATGGATAAAAACTGAACAGGACTGTTTGTTTGCCAATTATAGGGCTGTTCTAATTTCAATTTTTCACAATTCACTAATTTGCATGCACATAAGATATGCACACACATATCACAATGCTCAAAATAATATAATGTCTACAATTAGCTCTCTGTATTCCTATCCACCAGCAAATTCTTGTATATGTGCTTCACAAAGAAAACATTATAACATTACTCAACATCATGAATGCCATTCTGCCTTCTGGGACAAGTTCTTTTCCCGAGCAAATCAAATCATGTCATTCATCCAATTTTCTTGCCTTTTCTTAAAACCCTGTTATTCTCCTGTTGATTTTATACTTAATGGTGGATAATCTGTTTGCTCCAAAAATAATAATAATCAAATGGTGCCCAGAGAAGGAAAGCTACTGAGAATATCCAACCCTCCATTCAATTAACTGATCTCTCTCTTCCAGACATACATCAGTTATTTCTCCAGTTTTAAAATCCCTCTTGCTTTACAATATAAAAGAGCTGACAGATGCTGTGATAGTTCAAAGCCACATGAAGAATTTAACAATGAAGTCTCACTTCAGGATACTAACTTGGTATATTTTTTTTTTAATATTTTATTTATTTTTCCTCAAATCGTAATTCATTCACACAGGGGTTATAAACACAGAAAGGCAGGATGTGGGGAAGGGAATGACACTGGAGTGTGGGAGATCAGGGGGAATACAGATATCATCAGAACCGGGTATCGGCTGGGTGAAGGTTCAGGGGACAGGTCACTATGACTCTGCATATGACTCGCTTGTCTTTATCTAAGTTGGTATTGTCTGCCCAGGCTACCTATTTACACGGTCTATGACTACTCACGCTGGTAAATTTCCACAAAAGCTGCCTGTTTACAGTAGCTTATAGCCATCTGTTTCAATGTCTTTTCACAGAGAACCAAGACTTGGTGTTAGTATACATGAATGACAGGCCTATTGCTGATTTTAAGAGATCTTTTAATTTGCAAATAAAGTTACTCTAATTTCGTACATATGAAATAGAATATCTTTCTCTCCAATGAGGGATACAGTTATTGGCTATGGAGTAATAATTTTTCTGCTCAAATGAAAAAAATTGACATTATAGTACAATTGCATCATTTATTTCTTCTCTTTTCTCCCTCTAGACCCTCCCTCCCATATACCTGTCTCCAGAGATCCCATAAAAACACTAAACTTGAATACTGTATACACAAAGGTCTGGTAGAATTAAAATAGGCAAAATATAAATAAAATAAAAATTAAAAATTTTAAAGCACAACACAGCATTATTAAGTGCTATGATATTTCAATATATGTTCAAGACTAATTCAGAAATATCAGAAGCTCATATATGCAAGCAGGCAGCACTCTAATGCAATACAACAGGAAAAATGCTTCTATACACAATAAATAAATAAATAAATAAATAAATAATATTTACAAACATCTTAAAGAAAAGCAAGTGGAAGTTGTTTGTATTTTTAACTAGACTGTGTAGCTAAGTAGTTATCTTGTTGCCAATCAGTGGGACAGAATGATAAATACCATATTAAGTAATGTAGTCATCAATTCTATCTCTATGCTACAAGATAATGATTTATTATATGACAATATACCTAAGACTGTGTGTTGAAAATGACATGCTGCTCAAAGAGTACATAGGTAAAATTTAATTTAAGTCTTATAATATTTTCTGCTATTTATGATTCAAGAATGAGAATTATTAGAATTATAATGTTATTTATTCCTTAGGTATTTTTGTCTGTTGCATGTAGCATTTCGTTATCCTGCTTTGGCTCTAGGAAGTGGCTGTGCTACCAATCACCACCCAGCTTTTCTTGACACAATCTCTCAGTGTTACTATCTACCACCTGGAAAAGCATGCCCTTATCAATCATGTCTTTATGCCACCTGCACTAAACTTTATTTACTAAACTTCCCTGACTATTAGCCCATAGGAGCGGCCTGTGTCATTACTCTGTTTTGAGATCGCACATGGCAGGTCAACTTTTCTCCATCAGAATCCTGGTAAACTCTGTCTCTCCTCCCTTGCATCCACCTGCTTGCCTCCAGGGACCCGGAAATTCCACCTATCCCTTCTGCCTAGCAATTAGCCTATGGCTTTCTTTACTGTCAGATCAACAACCAATTTGGGAACAAGATCTTAACATCAGAACTGTACCTACACTGGTAAATTTGCTATTTTTTATGTATGAAATCTGGACAATATGCTGTTGTAGGATATGTTAATTCAAGCTTCTGTAATATCTACAATAATTAAGCTTATTCATATATACATATATGTATATATATATATATATATATATATATATAT